>NW_024424008.1:31791067-31888745 GCF_017311325.1 Ursus maritimus | reverse complement strand
TGGAGTGTTTGGTATGGAAGCCTAATTAGAATAGTTTGAGGAAGGAAACAGAGAAGAATGAGAGGCACTACATGACTCTTTTGAGAAGTTCTGCTTTGAAAGGGAGCAGAGAAATGGGGCAGATTTTAGAGATGGACCTCAATCAAGAGAGTAGGCTTTTCTCCACTCATAATGTGGAAAGCCTAAAGTTAGGTTTCCCTGAGATAAGAATTCATGTATGAGTAATTTATTTATTTTCTAAAGATTTATTTATTAATTTGAGAGACAGAGAGAGAGAGAGAGAGAGAGCGTGCGCACGAGCAGGGGGAAGGAGCAGAGGGAGGAAGAAGCAGACTTCCCACCGAGCAGGAAGGCCAACACAGGCTCAGTCCCAAGATCCCAAGATCATGACCTGAGCCAAAGGCAGACGCTCAACCCACTGAGTCTCCCAGGCGTCCCATGTATGAGAAATTTATGAAGACAGCGTCCCCTATGATACTAGTAAGGGAATGGGAGAAACAAAATGGGGACAGGTCCAGCAAAGGTGGGATCTCTGACAAGGTCCTGCTGGAAGCAGCTTCTGCCCAATGCATCAGGGGAGCTGTGTGGTGTAAGGTACCTTCAGAGCTCCCCAGACCTGAAGCAGGGGATGCTGGGCTCTCACAATCACCCCCCACGATCTGCCCCCTCCTCACACTGGATAAATTCCAAGCATTTCTGGATTTCTGAGAAGACATTAGAAGTCAAAGAGCAGGGAAGTGAGTGGGGAGCTCACCAAAATAGAAAGAGAGAGAGACAGAGACATGGGAAGGAAGGAAGGAAGGAAGGAAGGAAGGAAGGAAGGAAGGAAGGAAGGAAGGAAGGAAGGAAAGCTGAGAAGTGCACCATCTAAGAGATGGCTGTCCTCTCCTGAAAGAAGTTTCAGTGGAGACCTGACATAGACTCTGTGGAAACCTGTTTCTGTTTTGCAGCAAGGATTCCAAAGATATTTACTGAGCATCTACTACATGCTTGTCATGAGTCCTCAGAGTTGATTTGCCGGCAAGGATAAAGTCAGGGGCCTTTCTGCAATAAGCCGTGTGGTTTCCATAATGGACATAGACTTATCATATACAATCCAAAGACAAAAACTTGTAAGTATTGCAGGGCTTTACTCACGCTTTCAATACCCATTCAACAATCATATTTTTTTCAACCTCAAGCCCTGAGTACTTACCTGGAGTTCAGTAGAAAGCTGATTGTTTTCTTCCTGCCTCTGACCAGAAATAAAGATTTTGCAATGCAAACTCTGATGACAGTTTAGTCTTTGGCATGAGCAAGATAATGGATTTCTCTGCTCCTACTGTTCTATTGATGGAAGCAGAATATAGCTAACACTCACAACTTGCAGGAAAAAGACAAGGGGATTACACAGGCCGTTTTCATATACTCTCCAGCTCTAAATACATATTCAGTCCCCAGAATTGTCCATCCTGTTTGTTGCTGAGACTACAGAGACAAATAAGACACAGCTCCAGCCTCTGATAGGCTGAACAAAATCCAAAGAAACAGAGGGTATCATCAAATATCAATCTAAAATTATGTGAATCCATCTCCATTTCTCTTCTATCCTGATAGTATTGCTCAGCTCGGTAAATTAGCATTTACTCTGAGCCATATTGTGATATAAAAATTCCTTATTGTCACATTTTGATACTTCCTTCCTCCTCCATAGCCAAGACTTTTGTTATATTTTAAAATCTCATTTTCCTTAAACAGGCTCATCAAGCTGACAATGCAAGAGCAGTAATAAGCCCCAGAACAGTTTGAGCCTACCTTGAGACCCAACTCCATAAATATACCTGGTTTCTAGGGTACCTCAGATTCAGAGTGTTTTCTGAGCATGTGCAGAGCCCTCCTCCTTTGTAAGTTTCTGGACAGAGTTAGCCTGGAGGCAGCCTTATAGGACGAGGCATTTCATTGCATTGAGGTGTATAAACGTCGTTAGATAGAAGGACCAGTCCACTGTCTACTTAGAATTCTTTCAAGGAGAAACATTACCGCACTTTGGTCAAAGCTAAAACACAAAGGCTCTTTCAACCCACAAACATCATGGAGTTCTGTTAGTAACACTGTGATGTGTCATGCCCCTCCCCAACTTCAGAACTCAGGCACACATAGCCCTACTGTCAGAGCACTGGCAACTATATTTGTTTCCCAGGTCTGCTGTAACAAAGCACCACACACTAGGCAGCTTAAGTAACAGAAATGTATTGTCTCAAAGTTCTGGAGTGTGGAAGTTCAAAATCAAGGTGTGTGCAGACAGGTTCCCTCTGAGGGCTGTGAGGGAAGATCTGGTCCTGGCCTCTGGTAGCCTAGCTTATGGTACTCTCAGGCATTCCTTGGTTTGCAGATGGCAATCTTTCTGGGCCTTCACATTGTCTTCTCTCTACACATGTCTATGTCTGTGTCAAAATGCCCTCCTTTTTATAGGGACACAGTCATATTGGATTAAAACCCACCTTAATCATCTCATCTTAACTTGATCAGTTTGATCCTTTCCGAAAAGAGACTTGTTTTCAAATAAGGGGTAAAGATGTCAACAACTTCTGGAGGGACACAATTCCACCATAACAGCAACTGAGAGCTTGCCATTAAAATCCCTCCTGAGATTGCCCTCAGCTGAAGAATGGGACCTCTCCCAAGTCATGCTGCCTTCCCTATTTCAACCTATACCTGGACTGATCAATGCAGGGAATAAAAAAGCCTGAATCCCCTGCCCCAATTCAGGACAACTGCAGGGTTATCCAAGCTCCAAAACTCACTGTAACATCGGCATAGATCTCTGCCTGGCCCTTCTTCCTTCACTTCCCCTACAGCCATTAAACTGGAAAATACATCCCAATAAACTCCCTGCATGCAAATAGCCAAATCAGAGTCCACTTCCAGGTCATACCACTTGTAGCAGGGGCCTCTCTGAGCCCACCATGTGTGCCCAGTGCTGGGGAATCACAGACAAGATAAAGCACTGCCCTCCGAGACTTTAATATAAGAATATGTTATAAGGAATAGAAAGAAAGGCTTACCTCAAACACATCCTGCCTTTGGGACCACCACTCTCTATTTTGTGATTTATCTCCCTTATCTGTTTCTCTCCCAAATCTCAGACAATGGTCACACTCTTCTCATGAATTGTGCTTCTGGAAGAAAAAAACAAAGAGGAAAAACGATTGTTTATTAAGAACTGTGAGCTAGACGTTTTGCATATTCAATCACATTGAATTCTCTCAACAACCCTGTACCTTTACATTACAAATGGAGAAGCTGAGATTCTAGGAGCACCGATAATGGCCCAGCTCATCTGGCTTGGAGTAGATTTAGCAAGGAAGGAAATTCAGGGGCTTCTGATTTCAAAGCCTGTGCTCTTTCTACCACACCAGTGGTTCCCAGACTTACATTTCACAGGTCAGTAAATTAAAAACAAACAAAAAATTGGCAAACAGAAATAGAGCTAGCAACTTCAGATATTGCCAAAAACATGAAATGTAGAAACTTCAGTCTACTATCACCACCATTTCATAATAAAAGAGACATTGCAACACAGAAAAATTTGCAATGACTGAATCTCAAAATGGAAGATCAGCACTTACAAGTAAATCAATTTAGCTGCGTGGAAAATACACTGCCCTTCATTTTTTTCACTTCGCTAAAAATTTGTGAAATTTTTGTCAAGAACAGGTACAAATCTTGAATTGAAGAAAAAAAGAACTTAGTAATCATTTCTAATAGTTCTGGATTTTGTTCATACTGAAGTGAAAATAACCTCTCTAGGTTACTTAGCAAAATATTTTGAGTGTTTCAGAAGATGTATCTAACCTAGCTTTGATGTGATCAAACATAACTACGGACTACCTGGGAATGCTACATTTGAAGAAACAAAGCAAAAGCAAAAGGAAATCATATATTATAACTTGGCTATTTCTCCCCAGGTCTCAGATCTCCCTCAGAACTCAAGAGCTGGCAAGGGTCCAGTTTCCAATCAGAAGATTTTCCTTTGGCCCTATCTATTCACATTTGAATGCTGAAGTTATATTCAACAATTTTCATTCTGCCATCAGTTACCTCTGACGGAACAATAATTAAAATTCACATGTTAGTAACTGAAAGCTTATAACATGCCAGCTCAGGGTTTGAAATACATATGTTCTATAATGCTTGCTGCACATGCTTTCTAATTATTTGGAAGAAGTGTAATGAACTAATAGATTCAGCAGTAGCCACAAATGGGTCTTGTGCAGAAACACTGGCCTGCATTTACAAGCATTCTTCATCTAGAGTGCTCTCACAGCACCTCATAGATGGCATAAGAATCAGCCGCCCACCAGCAGATGCCTCAAGGGTGAAAACCCTTGTGTCTGAGGTTTTAGCAGGGCAGAGAGCACACTGCAGCATTACATGGGATGAGGCCCTAATTCCCCAAGTATTACAGATTTAGAACTGACGTGAGGTATTTCGTTTGAAGAACAGAAGTATTTTAAGAAGGCTGAGTGCAATTTTGAAGTGGCAATCATTCCTTACAGGCAGCTTGTCATAGTGGAAAGAATGAAGTCTCAGGAGTTCATCAGAGCTAAGCATGAATCCCAGCTCCACTATTTATCCATCTGAGTGACCCCGAACACAACCTGATTCCTCTTTATAAAAGTGGGAGTGATAATGGTACCTTCCCACGAGCTTGCTGTAAAAATCCAATGGAAGATTGCACTCAATTTTACATGATAGTCATTGTTCTATTTTATCTATAAAATGGAGGTATCATCAAAGTATTGTGAAAATAAAAATAAACAGGTAATGAGGAGGTACCATGTGCTGGGGAATGTGCACACTGCTTTACACATATGATCTCATTGTACCCTAAGGATAAAAATATCATTTTAACACATGAAGAAACTGGAATCCCTGAATCAGAAAGTGACATGTCCAAGGCTACTGGGCAGTTAATAAGTAACAGATGATAGTACATAGTACCCAAATTTGTAGCGTTTAAGTGTACAGTTGGGCCAAACGGTATTTAGTTGATCTCTTTAGAGAATGACTTGGGATGCCCATCTCATCTCTCTACACCAATTTATATCTCTGGCAAATTATTCTGAGTGGATCAAAGTGAAAGTACACACTCTACCCTTAAAATTCGCCCTCTCCAGAATAACTCCAATTCCATTCAACGCACCAAACCATTATGGAGCTTGTGCAGAGTGCAAAGACTGTTCCAGGCACCTCAGGCACACCAGTGTTTTTGAGATGCAGGTCCAGGGCTGTCTTATAACAAGCCCACAATCACAGCTAATTAACAAAAGGTCAGACTGAGCTAAGCATTATAAAAGAAGTATTAGCAAAATTTTATGGACTCAAAGGAAAAGCAATTAATTCTGCTTGGGAGGAGAGGGAAATGCAGAGTGGAAGGCGCATTTGAGTGAGCCTCAGAGATAGTACCCTCTCTAAGCCATCCCTGGTAGGAATCATCCCTTTGGGTGAAGCAGTGCCCTCTTCTAAAATGCAAACCCCTCTTCCTGGAGGAGGAAGGTATTACATCACTTACACAGTCATTTTTTTAGATCATTTTCAGCTGTGTCAGCAGGCTCTGACACTGTCAGCACACAGGGCCCTCAGAGGAATGGAGCACCAGGACAGAAAGTTAGGAAACCACACGGAGGTGAGAGGCACAGTGGGTAACCCTTCAGCTACTTCGCCAACGTGGAGGACTATTCGCATGGACCAAATGACCACCACTTTCTTCGCAGGGGCACAACACCCTTCCCAAAAGTAAAGGGCTGAAATATCAGAAGCCAGGATATATGTTAGATACGGGATAGGACATTTCCAAACAGCATCTAAGTTTTCAGTTCTAGAGTCAGTTTATAGGAGCTTAACTGGCAAGAGACTGCGACAATGCATTGTTTGGGGTCTTCTCAGATCTCTTTAGCATCTTGTTGCATAGGAAATTCACTTCAATTTCAGAGGGTGACCAACATATCCAGACGAAGGAAGATAATTTTTTATTTAAATAAATCTACCTGAAGCTATAATAGTATCATAGAAAATACGAGTTGGAAGCCAAACAGGTGTGGGAATCCATTTCCTAGAGCTAAACCTTACAGATTCCTAGCTGTCTGACCTCATAAATTCGCCTGCCTAAGCTCCAGTTTCTCATCTGTAATAAGGTTGATATAAAATAACATGCAACACTAGAATATAAGTCATATGAGGCAGAGATTCTTCTCTTTTTTTTCTTCAGTGCTGCATCTCGGTGTCTAGAATATTGCCCAGAATTTACTAAATGAACAAATCAATACTAATATTCACTCAAAACCTACTTGTGCTAGCTATTGTTCTAGTAACTGAATTCCTATAAATAATAAATGAGATGATATCCACAAAGCATTAGGTATGCTAAAGAAATGTTGTTTCTCTTTATGATATCTCAAACAAGAGCAGTGAAGAAGGGAAGACAGACTCCACCCAAGCATTAGTGCCTGGCCCTACACGCTCACTGATGTTCTGAACTGATATGGAGGAGATTCTCACCCTGATGCCTACCATTTGATTTCACCAGCTGCTGCCCTTTATCAACAGCTGAAAATCCTTAGATCTTCCTGATTCGAGCCCTACCACACTTGAAAATCAAAGTGAGCCTTACTTAAAGCAAATTCTAAAGTCTTTCCCATAAAAGGCTCACCTTGAAATAGAACTGATTTCCTGCCAAAGCCTATTTTGAACAGACATATATTTTAAGCTCCTCAGGTATGTCTTTAAGTCTCCAGCATTCAGAAAGGCATTTAGCAGTGTTTTGTACACAGCAAGTGCTCAGTGAGTGGACTGTTTCTTAAATGAAAGAGAGAGAAGACAGAAGAGGAGCAAAACATACAGCATGAGGGGTGATGGGGAGAAAAAGACAGAGATGAGGGAGAAGGAAAGACAGGAAGGAAGGATCTTACCCTTGCTCCTGTGCCTATCTGTCCATTTAAGCACCGCTCAGGGCAGATTTTGAAGCTCAGTGCATAGAAGAATCACTCAGAAACTTGATGAAAATGCAGGTTCCTGCCCCCACTCCCCAATATTCTAAATCAGTAGGGCCCTAAGAATATGCATTTTAACAGATGTCCCCAGTCATTTTTTTTTTTAAGATTTATTTATTTACTTGAAAGACAGAGAGCATGAGCAGGAGAGGGAGAGAGAATTCAAGCAGTCTCCACATTGAGCACAGAGCCAGAAGCGGGGCTCCATCTCACGACCCTGAGATCTCCACCTGAGCTGAAACCGAGAGTCAGATGCTTAACTGATGGAGCCACCAGGCATCTCTCCCCATCATTTCTGATGCAAATTGTACCACTCAGGCTGAATTCAAAAACCTCAGGAATATGGGGCGCCTGGGTGGCACAGTCGTTAAGCATCTGCCTTTGGTTCAGGCGTGATCCCGGTGTTCTGGGATTGAGCCCCACATCAGGCTCCTCCGCTGGGAGCCTGCCTCTTCATCTCCCACTCCCCCTGTTTGTGTTCCCTCTCTCTCTCTCTCTCTCTCTCTCTCTCTCTCGCTGGCTGTCTGTCAAATAAATAAATAAAATCTTAAAAAAAAAAGAAAACCCTCAGGAATAAGGAAGGGAGGGGCTATTTTCTTTAAAATCTCACCACTGTAAAGAACAGAGTTAAAACATTGCTATTATCACTAAGCTACACTCTTGCTAAACATTACAAAGTGTTCTCCACTGCCAGTAAGATAAAATTTTAGAAAGGCACTCCATAATCTGGTTCCCACTTACTTTGCTAACTGATCCCTTTCCTCATGCATTTATCGTTCATTGCAAGCAAAGAATTTGTGCATTATCCCAAGCACACTATATACATCACCTCTACATCTATGGTAGAATATTTAAAAATGGTCAAATAATTTCCACAACCTGGAGTGACCTAACACTTACAATTTCTTCCAACCCCAGGATCCATGGCAACTGACACTTTTCGGACAGCTTCTGAAAGCCTGTCTCCTGAGGCCTTAGGGCCAGACTCTCAAGGCTTCTGGCAAGTCTGTGAGTTCCTAAAAGTCTTCGAATAAATTCTCTTTTGTTCAAATTATTGAGAGCAATATTGTTGATCTAAATCAAAGAACCCTAACTCATACATATTCTTCCCTTTAACCTGTACTTTTTGTACCTTTCACTGGGCATTTTACATATACTGCCTTATCCCATTAATTTTTCATACAACTCCGAATTTTTCTGCAAATAAATGCAAGGTCTTTTGGAACAGAGACTGCATGTTATAATTCTTTATGTGCCCCACTAAAGGCCTAGGATAGTGTCTTGAATAAAACATCTGTGGTTTGGTCGGGTAATTGACTACCCCCCAGAGGTACAAAGTCACCTTTCTGGCCTTCGCATAAAGTGTTCCTAACATTCTGACATCAAACTAGTTCTGGAATTTTCCAAATCATTAGTAATCCTTTGCCAAGCCAATCTAAACTGTGATAGACAGGAAGCATTCCTGTCTGTAACATTTCCCTGGTGCTGTTGCTTAATAAGGATTGCAGCCCTGTGAACATCTGCTTAAAAACAAAAACAAAATTCCTCTTGGGTAACTTGATTTCTGATCTTCATCAAGATGTCTTGGACTCCGGCACTCACAGGAGCATTAGCAAGCCCCACACTATAATTACAGAATGCAAACCAACCCTTTCCCCTCTGTTCAAGAGGTAATGGGTGGGCTTTGAGTCCCACACCCTCTCAGCGGCTCTCCAGGCTCCGTTCTTTTTCCCTTTTCTTTCTGATTATTCAAAATATGTACTCTTCTGTACCAAGAGTACAGAATGTGTACCAAGGCTGCTTCTCATGAGTGAAAGAATACTGTTAAGTCAAATGAATTTATTGTGAATGCTGCCTTTCTAATTTCCACATGGAAAGCACACAAAAACACACTATATAAATAAAATGTTGTTGATTTGCCCTTTGCAATACGGATAGTCCCCAACTTATGATGGTTCGACTTCAAAATTTTTCAACTTTACAGTGGTACAAAGTGATACGCATTCAGTAGAAACAGTAGTTCTACTTTTGAATTTTGCTATTTTCCCAGGCCAGCAATATGTAGGACAATTCTCTCTCTTAATGCTGGGCAATAGCAGGAAGCTGCAGCTCCCAGTTAGCCCTGTGACCACAAAGGTAAACAACTAATATATTTATAACTATTCTGTACCCATACATTCTGTTTTCCACTTTCAGTATGGTATTGAATAAATTACATGAGATAGTCAACACTATGATAAAGTACACTTTGTGTTAGATGATTTTTGCCCACCTGTAAGATAAAGTGAGTGTTCCAAGCACATTTAAGGTAAGCTATGTGAAGCTATGCTGTTCAGTAGATTAGGTGTATTAAATGTATGTTCGACTTATGATATTTTCAGCTTATGATGGGTTTATTGGGATATAACCTCACCATAAATCAAGGAAGATCTGTAATTTCATGTATTACTTAAAAAGCTACTTCTTATGTAATTTCATACATACTTTAAAAGTACCCATTCCTTAAAAGAAACTGATATTTGGAGAGGAAATGGTGAAAGGATTTGAATTTAAGCAATTGTTTTGGAATACTGTCCATATAGCCAAAAGCTTACGATCTTTCTTTGCAGAGACTCAGGAATACATCGAGCAGATACACAGAGATCTTTGAGTCTTGGAATACACTCTCAACCATGTTTTAGTATTTTTCCGTGTAAGAATAATCTCCTTTCCTCCCACTTTTAGTCACTTCATCCTTTAGTCCTGGGAACCCAAAAGAATGGGGGTATATATGCAAATACTAGTAACCTTCAAGATTGGACTTAATTTTTTGACAAGAAAAATGTGCTCAAGCCTGAAGCAATCTCAGGGATATTTTCCACTTTCAGGTGACATTTCTTCTCTGAAAACCTAAGAGAATTCAGCCTGAGGTTACATTAAGAATAAACAAATTATCTTATAAAGATCTTAATGCTAAAACTCAGACAGTGAGTGACACAATTTAGACTTCATATGAAGTCTGTCTCTATCAAGAATTCCTTAGACAACCAAGTACTACATTTAGAGCTCTTATTCTCTCCAACACAATTGAAAGTGTCACATGTACAAGAAAGCCAAAGTTTTTTAAAATCCTAAGAAAAACAATGTGACAATGTCTTGTCTTCAACTTCTTCAGCTGAATACCTCACTGCTTATTACTATTATTATTTATAATAAGCATTTCTGTGCCACTACAATATTCACAGTACTCCTTATAGGCATTCTATCTAAAAGCTGCTACTCAACCCCTACATGAGATGAATTGGTTATATCCCGGTTTTAACAATAAATCAAAGACCTCAAGTAAATAAGTAATCTACTCCTTCTGAAATTCTTTTACTTAGCAGAAATCAAAACTCATATTTTTATCACACGTTAATATTCTAAAAACTTTACGTAGATAAAAGAACAAAAAATTTCCACCAATACTGGGATAATGAGTTTTCTGCAAATGATCCTGAAAGGTAGTCTCAGAAGTGTAGAGCTTTAATTTCTTTGCAATTTTATCAAAGGAAACAAATATTAACCTTGTATTCACGTTTAATTTAACCTTCTTCAAGCATCTGCCAGAAACTTCCTTGGAAATGCTGGGGTTTAGTCTACAAACTGGGATATCTAAAGTCATGTGTGACAGAAATTTTATTTTATTAAGAACAAGGGAATATTCTTGCTATGAAACCAACTGCCCTGCCAATGTATCACCAAAATACAGCCACCAGCCACAGATGGTAGGTCAGTAATGTATGGGATGCAATTTTCAAACTAGTAAATTTATCAATTGCATATTCCTAATGAAGCTCCCAATGCTAAGAGCAGAACTGCTGGGTTATTTTCCCCTCTCATAGTTCATAGTTCATTGAAACAAAAGACTTTGGAGAGGAGCTTGGGAAGATGGTGGAATAGGAGGACCCTAAGCTCACCTGATACCCACATTTACAACTAGATTATCACTCACATCCATGTAAATGAACTGGAAAGCAATCCAAATCCTGGCAGGACAAACTCCACAATTAAGTGTAGAGAAAAAGCCACATCTGAGAGGTTAGGAAAGGCAGAAAGAGTGGTTGGGAGCTGCCCGCAGAGGGAGAGAGCTGAAAGCACAGAGAAAGGAAGGAAATGGTCGACTGGGCCAGGGAAATCACCCAGGGAAGATGAATCCCCATAACATCTGGCTTTGAAAACCAGAGGGGATAAATTCCATGAGTTTGTATAAGGAGTGGGACAAGGACCTGGAGTTTTAAAAGTCAGCTACTCAGCCCTGGGTGAGCCAAGAAGGTAAGTGACAATTGGGTCCCCACCCTTAAAGAGACAGCAACCCATGGAGAGGCAACATACAAAGGACAGTTTGCACACCTGGGGCAAATGGGAGGAAGATCTGTTTATGACGATTTTGGAGCACTTTGGGGGTCTTCTCCCAGAACAAGGGAACTAGGTGGCAGGCGCCATTCTTCTCCCCTGCCACCCAGCATAAATACTGAGCCACGTGCAGAAGGCAGCACGACACAGGCACTTGCTATCTGACCTGTGGGCAGTGCACCCTGCCCACGTATTCTCCCAAGAACCTTCCCACTCTAAGCCTGATGGGCTTAGCCCTAGGCTGAGCACAGATTTTGCTAATGCCATGTTCCCATACACCCTGCCCAGCCACTGTACACATGACCCCAGCTGCCAAACGCTGTGACCCCAGCCATAGCACTCCTGACCTAGGAGTAGTGGCTTAGGGCAAATTTTGCTGAAAGCCCCCTCAGGGCTAGCCTGCCTGGGCCTCACTAACACCACAGAACAAGCAGAGCCCACAACAGGCAGAGAGTAAGTGAAGATGTCTGGACTGAAAGAAAAAAGTGACTCAAACACAATAGCAGGACACAAGCAACACACCTAGAAGACTCTACTGAAGTGCCAGGTTCTGGTGAACAGGGAATACTGCCCTGCAAGGCACCCCAGGATCTTTTCTTCATAAAGCCACTACTCTCAAAAGCAGAAGACATAGCTGACCTTCTTAACAAAGAAAAAGACACAGAGAGATAGTCAGAATGAGGAGACAGAGAAATATATCCCAAATGAAAGAATGGGACAAAATGCCCAATAGAGAATTTAATTTTCTGGACTTCAGGAAAGGGTGGGACCCTTACAAAGAGATAAAAACATATTAATGAGAGAGCTCAATAAAATGAATTTAAAAATGCAACAGATGACATAGATGTAGGCTACAGGGAAAAGAGGAAAGTATAAGGGACCTAGAGGATAGACTAATGGAAAGGAATCCAGTTGAAGAGCTGAGAGACAAACAAGCACTACATAATGAGAATGGACTTGGAGAACTCAGGAACACCACCAAGCATAATAACATTCTCATTATATAAGTCCCAGAAGGAGAAGAGACAGAAACAGAAAAGGAAAATGTATTTGAAGAAATAATAGTTAAAAACTTCCCAAATCTGGGAAGGGAAACAGAGAGCCAGATTTAGGAAGCATGGACAACCCCCAACAAATTCAATTCAAGAAGGTCCACACCAAGACACAGAGTAATTAAAATGGCACTACCTCGACACAGACAGTCTCTCCTTTGCTGTCCTTCCTGCCACTCCCTCGTGATGTATTCAATTTAAAAAACAAATTAAATAAATAAAATAATAAAATGGCCCAAAAAAGAACTGATAAAGCAAGAATTTGAAAGGTTGCAAGAAAAGAGAAGGCAGTTACATACAAGGGAAATTCCATAACCCTATCAGGTGATTTTTCAGCAGAAACCTTGCAGGCCAGAAGGGAGTAGAATGATATATTCAAAGTGCTGAAAAGGAAAATCTGCAGCCAAGAATACTCTATCAAGCAAGGTTATCATTCAGAATAGAAGGAGAGCTAAAGAGCTTCCCAGGGGGGGAAAAAGTTAAAGACTTCATAATCACTAAACCAGCCCTACAAGAAATGTTAAGGGGGACTCTGTGAGTAGAAAACAAAAACCATAAGTAAGATTCTGTGAGTGGAAAACGAAACCTTAAGTAAGAGAAAGAAAATTAGGAAGCACACACACACAAAAAGTATATCTGTAAAAATCAGTCAAGAGAAGCACAAAATAAAAGGATGTAAAAGATGATATCAATGTCTGAACTGTGGAAGGGACAGGAGTAAAGAAGGAGTTCAAAATTAAGCAACCATCAGCTTTACATAGACTGCTATATGCAGAGATTACAAATAAACTGAATGGTAACCACAAATCAAAAATCAGTAATAGATATGCAAAAAGTAGAGTTAAGAAATCCAAGTATTTCACTAAAGAAAGTCAACTAATCATGAGAAAAGTGAACAGGGAAGAAAGGAAGAGAGAAATACAAAATCACTATAAAAAATGGAACAAAATGGCAATAAGGACATACATATAAATAATTACTTTGAATGTAAAGGAACTAAATGCTACAATCAAAAGACAGAGGATGACAGAATAGATTAAAAAATACAGATAAGACCCACGTATATGTTGCCTGTAAGAGACTCATTTCAGATGTAGAGACACAGGCAGACCAAAAGTGAAGGGATGGAGAAACATTTGTCATGCAAATGGAAGTGAAAAGAAATCCAGAGTAGCAATTCTTTTATCAGACAAAATAGACCTTAAAACAAAGACTGTAACAAGGGACAAAGAAGGACACTATGTAATCATATATGGTATATAATCCAACAAGAAGATATAACAACTGTAAATGTTTGTACACCCAACATGGGAGCACCTCCAAAAATAAAGCAGCTGATAACAAATATAAAGGAATTAATTGATAGTCATACAATAATACTAGAGGACTTTAACACCCCATTAACATCAATGGATAGATCATGCAAACAGAAAATCAACAAGGAAACAGTGGCTTTGAATGACACATTGGACCAGATGGATTTAACAGATATATTTAGAACATTCCATCCTAAAACAGAATATGTATTCTTTTCAAGTGCACATGGAATATTCACCAGAACAGACCACATTTTAGGCCACAAAACAAGTGCCAACAAATTAAAAAAGACTGAAGTTATACTGTGCATCTTTCAGACCATAAGGCTATGAAACTAGAAGTCAACCACAAGAATAAACCTGGAAAGGACACAAATACATGGAGGTTAAATAACATGCTACTCAAACGATGAATAGGCCAACCAAGAAATAAACAACAAAATCCAAACAATGCATGGAGACCAGTGAAAATGAAAACACAGCAGTCCAAAATCTTTGGGGTACAGCAAAAGCTATTCTAAGAGCAAAGTTAATAACAATATAGGCCTATCTCAAGAAGTTAAAAAAATCTCAAATATAACCTAATCTTACATCTAAAGGAAATAAAAAAAAGAACAACATGGGGCGCCTGGGTGGCACAGCGGTTAAGCGTCTGCCTTCGGCTCAGGGCGTGGTCCCAGCGTTGTGGGATCGAGCCCCACATCAGGCTCTTCCGCTATGAGCCTGCTTCTTCCTCTCCCACTCCCCCTGCTTGTGTTCCCTCTCTCACTGGCTGTCTCTATCTCTGTCGAATAAATAAAATCTTAAAAAAAAACAAAAACAAAAACAAAACCTAAAAGCAGTAGAAAGAAAAAAGAAATATTAGAGGAGAAATAAATAAGAGAGAAACTAAAAAAACAGGTCAATAAAACCAGGAGCTGATTCTCTGGAAAGATTAACAAAATCAATAAACCTTTAGCCAGACTCCTGAAAGAAAGAAAAGAAAAGAAAAGAAAAGAAAAGAAAAGAAAAGAAAAGAAAAGAAAAAAAGAAGAAGAAGAAGAAGAAGAAGGAAGGAAGGAAGGAAGAAAGAAAGAAAGCAAGCAAGCAAGCAAGCAAGCAAAGAAAACAAGTGAGAGAGGACTCATATGAACAAAATCAGAGATGAAAAGGGAGAAATTACAACTGGCACCACTGAAATACTAAGACTTTTAGACAATATTATGAAAAATGATATGCCAACAAATTGGAAAACCTAGGAGAAATGGATAAATTCCAGAGACACATAATGTCTCAAAACTGAACCAGGAAGAAATAAAAAATTTGAACAGACTGATTACCAGCAATGAAATTGAATCAGTAATCAAAAAACTCCCAACAAACAAAAATCCAGGACCAGATGGATTCCCAGGTGAATGCTACCAAACATTTAAAGAATAGTTAATACCTATTTTTCTCAAAGTATTCCAAAAATTAGAAAAGGAAAGAAATTTTCCAAATTTATTCAATAAATCCAGCATTACCCTAATACCAAAATCAGATAAAGACACTTCAAAAAAAAAAGAGAGAGAGAGAGAGAGAGAGAACTATAGGCCAATATCTCTGATGAACATAGATGCAAAAATCCTCAACACAATATTAGCAAACTAAATCCAACTCTACATTAAAAAATCATTCATTGTGATAAAGTGGGATTTATCCCTGGGATGCAAGTGTGATTCAATATTTGCAAGTCAATTAATGTGATACACCACATCAATAAAAGATGGTGTGGCAGGTGGCTCAGTTAGTTAAGTGTCCGACTCTTGATTCTAGCTCAAGTCATGATATCAGGGTCATGGGATTGAGCCCTACATTGGGCTCCACACTCCGCAGAAAGTCTGCTTGAGAGTCTTTCTCTCTCTCTATCTCCTCTGCCCCGCCCCCCTGCTCACACGCTCTAAATAAATAAATAAAATCTTAAAAAAAAAAAGGAAGAGATAGAAACCATAGGATCATTTCAATAGACACAAAAAAAGCATTTGACCAAGTACAACATCCACTCATGATAAAAGCCCTCAACAAAGTAGGATTAGAGGGAACATACCTCAACATTTTAAGGCCATATATGAAAATCCCACAGCTAACATCATACTCGGTGGTGAAAAACTAAGAGACTTTACTCTAAGGTCAGGAATAAGACAGGGATGTCCACTCTCACCACTATTATTTAACATAGCACTGGAGGTCCTAGCCACAACAATCAGACAAAAGGAAGGAATAAATGGTATCCAAACTAGTAAAATTTTCAGTGTGCCCAGGTGGCTCAGTTGGCTAAGCATCTGATTCTTGATTTCAACTCAAGTCATGATCTCAGGATCATGAAATCGAGCCCCACATTGAACTCCATGCTCAGTAGGGAGTCTGCTTCTTTCCCTCTTCTTCTCCCTCTCCCCTCTCCCTGCTCTCTGTCTCTCTCTCTCTCAAATAAATAGATAAATCTTTCACCAAAAAAAAAAAAAAAAGGAAGTAAAACTTTCACTATTTGTGGATGACATGATACTATATAGAGAAAACCCTAAAGGGTCTACCAAAAAACTACTAGGACTAATAAATGAATTCAATAAGGTTGCAGGATACAAAATTGAGAAATGTGTGGCATTTTTATATATTAGTAATGAAGCAACAGAAAGAGAAATTAAGAGAGCAATCCCAGCTACAATTGCACCAAAGATACTAAAATACCTAAGAATAAACTTAACCAAAGAGGTGAGAGACCTGTACTCTGAAAACTAAAACACTGATGAAAGATATTGAAAAACGAGTGATGACTGGATGGTTTGGTTGATTCAGCGTCCGCCTTTGGCTCAAGTCATGATTCTGGTGTCCTGTGATCGAGTCCCTCATCAGGCTCCTTGCTCACTGGGGAGCCTGCTTCTCCCTCTGCCTGGCCTGTCTGCCACTCCCCCTGCTAGTGTTCTCGCTCTCTCTCTCTGACAAAAAAATAAATTAAATCTTTTTAAAAAAAAAGATATTGAAAAAACAACATAAACAACTAGAAAGATATTCATGCTCATTTATTGGAAGAACAAATACTGTTAAAATGTTTATATTATCCAAAGCAACCTATAGATTTAATGCAACAACATTTTTAAAAATAGGAACAATACTTTTCACAGAATGAGAGCAAACAATCCTAAAATATGCATGGAACCACAGAAGACCCCAAATAGCCTAACAACCTTGAAAAACAAAAACAAAGATGGAGGTATTATTCCAGGTTTCAAATTATACTACAAAGCTACAGTAATCAAAACAGTATGGCACTGGCACAAAAATAGGCATATAGATCAATGAAATGGAATAGAAAGCTCAGAAATAAACCCACATTTATATGATCAATTAATCTCTGACAAAGGAGGAAATAATATACAATGGGAAAAATAAAGCCTCTTCACCAAATGATGTTGGGAAAACTGGACAGCGACATACAAAAAAAATGAAATTGGATCACTGGCTTACACCATACACAAAGATAAATTCAAAATGGATTAAACACCTAAGTGTGAAACCTGAAACCATAAAAATCGTAGAAGAGAGCACAAGCAATAATCTCTCCAACACTGGACATAGCCACTTTTCTCTAGAAGCAAGGAATGAAACTAAAAGCGGTCTACTGAATGGGAGAAGATATATGCAAATCACATATCTGATAAAGGGTTACTATCCAAAATATGTAAAGAACTTAAAAACTCAACATCAAAAAAACAAATAATGCAATTAAAAATGGGCAGAAGACATGAACATACATTTCTCCAAAGAAGAAATACAGATGGCCATCAGACACATGAAAAGATGCTCAACATCACTCATAATTAGGGAAATGCAAATCAAAACTACAATGAGATATCACTTCACACCTGTCAGAATGACTAAAATCAAAAACACAAGAAACAAGGTTGAAGAAAATGTGGAAAAATAGGAACCCTCATGCACTGTTGAGAGAAGTGTAAACTGCTATAGCCACTGTGAAAACTAGTATGGAGCTTCCTCAAAAAGTTAAAAATGGAACTACCCTGTGATGCAGTAATCACACTATTTTATTCAAAAAAATACCCAAATTTACCCAAAAAATACAAAAACACTAATTCAAAGGGATACATGTACCTCTATGCTTATTGCAGCATTATTTACAATAGCCAACACATGGAAGCAGTCCAATTGTCCATCAATACATGAATGGATAAAGAAGTTGTGATATATATATACATATATACCATGGAATATTATTTAGCCATAAAAAAGTAAATCTAGCCATTTACGTGGGCATTGATGGAGCTAGAATATCATACTAAGTGAAATAAGTCAGTCAGAGAAAGACAAATACCATATGCTTTCACTCCTATGTGGAATTTAAGAAACAAAACCAATGAGCAAGGGGAAAAAAGGGGGGAGAGATTGAGAGAGAGACAAACCAAAAACCAAACTCTTTCCTATAGAGAGCAAACTGATGGTTATCAGAGGGGAAGTGGGTGGGGGGATGAATGAAACTGGTGAAGGAGAATAAGTGTACACTTATCTTAATGAGCACTGAGTAATATACGGAATTGTTGAATCACTATATTGTACACATGGAATGAATATAACACTGTATGTTAACTATACTGGAATTAAAATAAGAAACAATAAAAGTGAAAAAATAAACAAACACAAAAGAGAGAAAGGAAAAGAAAAGAAGCCTTGTTTTGGACATCTCTTGCCATGATGGTGAGCACTTTTCTCTAGCAACAGGTCATATATTAAGCATTTACACTGTGTATGGCTTACAGACAGTGCTAAATTAATTGACAGATAGTTAAAGATGAATAGAATCACAGAAAGTCTACTGTACTAAATTGAGTTATTTACAATCTTTTCTGTTGTCTCTAATTTACCCATTTCATGCCATGTAAGCAATATACCAAGTATATTCGGGGTTGTTAACAATAACAGAAGATGTACCAGCTCCATGGGCCCCCATGTTTCGAGTCCTATTTCCAGCATAGAAGATCAGGGCCACCCCATGGCCACACTGCTCACTGCACAACTCAAGGGAACATTCCAATGGTCACCGATAGGAATGGCCCTTCCTATAGGCTCACCATATGGTAACCCTATAAAACTCTTCCTTTTAAGCATAAGGCCCACTGGGTAGATACTGCTTAAAGCCTATGTACCTTTGACGATCCCTTCTAGACTAGGGTTCAGTTGTGCTGTCTGGCTTTTCCTGGGGAAAAATAGAGATGTAGTGTTAGGTCTCTGGGGATCATCCGAATGAATGTAATGACAACTGTGAATGTCAGTTCCAGGCTGTGACAAGGGCTTAGAGCTTCAGAGGACTCATTCACCACCTCCTGACTTAACACCCCTTTCCCCAAGGCTATTAGCTCAGATATAGGGGCCTTCCCCTTACTTTTGTCTCCTCCAAAACCTGGGCAAAAGGTTAGGTAGGGTCTTACTACTATTAGCTCAACTGCTCCGTCTCACTAACTAAAGAAATATAATAAGCTAAACATTATTCTGGTTAGGTCATGCTGACCACCAATATGAATAAATCTGAGGGGTTTTTCTCTCCTATTCATCTGAAGTCAAGGCACACTATTTGAACCCTAAATATAGTATTTATGACTTCTGTTATTCTTTGTTTCTAAAGAAAGATTATAAGAATATGTTATAAGGAAATTCTCAATATACAGACTGATACTTATATCGCTTTTTCTCACCCTCTAAGTTTAAATACTTGCAAACAGAACTTCAAAAATATTCAATAAAGGTTTTATATAACACTATATAGGACACATTTGCTCGTCTCGTAAATAATGAATACTATTGTAAGTGCCAGGGAAATAAAGATGAACAAGACAGACAAAGCCACTGCCCTCAAGCTGCTAATAGTTTGTCTCTAGGATTTTAAAAGAAGTAAAAGATTTTTCCAACCTGCCTGCTTCCTATACGGAAAACCCATCTTATTCATTGTTAGTCCCATAGGAGAAGCTCGGCGATGGTTAATTGATGATAAAGAATATCAGTCCCTCCTGAAACTGGACTCAGTACAGCAGAAATGTCATTATTTAAATGTGGCCTACATTTTTCCATCTTTTCATATCAAAGTGACACTTTGTTTCAGCACACCAGCTGCAAGGTGCACACAGGTTAGCTTACTAAATGTGTAAGTAAACATGAGCTACTCAGCATGCAGAAGATGTGGATGCTGATGTTTATTTGCCTGTTCTTTCTGGGTGGCATTACAGTCCCATACAGAAGGAAAAACAAAGAAGTCTGGATTGTACTGTAGACAAACATGAGCCTAGAAATAATGAGCAACTGATCATCCATCTACAACATTAATCCTAGGACTTCAAGTTACTTAGGTAAAAACTGGGGGCCTCCTTTGGGCTTCGTTGTGGAGCCCCAACAGTCTCAGATCCCAGATATTTCTGACTCAGAGGTCTATTATAGCTTAAGATATTGCTCAGTAAGTTTTAGCTTCATGTATTGGAAATTCCCCTAGGCCTTCCAATAGGACTCCAGGAGTTGAAATTTGTTAAAGTCCAACTGTTCTGTTAAAATCACCAAGGATGGCTTATTTCTATGGCCAAATATGCTATGCTCCAATAGCACTTATCTTCTCAATATACCATGCCCTCTTATAATTCAGGACACATTTGAGGTTTATTAAACCCATCCCACCACCACCACTACGAATCCAAAATACACACACACATACACACACACACACACACACACACACACACATACACATACACACTTTTCTTCCTGTGGAAAATTCTTAATTATCTTTAAGGGCTCAGACCAAGTATGTGCTCTTCTGTGTCAATGTCCTATGGGCAGAATTCCTATATCATGCTGTTCATAATTCCATTTTAAAATTTAACATATTATATGTTAAAATAAATATTTACATCCAGGTTCCCCAACTAATCAATGAATTCCTCAAGGATAGAAACTGAAACCTATCTAACTTCTTGCTATAAAGCCTCACAGGGTGATAAGAACACAGTAAGTGCTTAATACTGAATAAATAAAAACATGGTTGCATGGAACAAACGTACCCCATCCTAGATTATTTCGTAGCCCCACCACCCATGGGTCCCTTATCAGGACAACCATCCTCAAGTGGAGCCAGTGTGCTTTGGATTTAAAGTTAATCCTTAAAAGGACACTCTGAGGACATCTAACCTTCTATGGGTTTAGGGATGTCAGGAGAAGCCATAAGTTTTTTTGAATTACAACAGAGAGAGAGAGATTCCAAGAAGCTCTGGAGCTTTGAGGAAATATCTGTGGATTTAAAGCAAAAGAAATATCCCATCCCTGGCACAACCTCAAGTACCAAGAGCTGACTTTTCTTAATGAAGTGTTAACAAAGTGTCAGCACAGACCAGAACACTGCTGATTTGCATACTCCTTGGTTCATAGTGTTAAAACAGGATTGCATGGATGTTAATTTCTGTTTATGTTAAAGAACTAAAATGCCTGTTAAGATTATTGATTCTTTTTTGAGACTCTTTGTACAGAATAGTCTGGTAAATTAAAAGTGGATTCATTTGATCACTCAGGGATAGTTACAATTCTAATTTTCAAACATAATGCATTTCTTCACTGTATCCAGAAAGTGAAAGGTTGGATGGCCTTGAGTTTTACAGACAACTTCTTGGTCCTGAAAATTTGAGATTTAGTGTAACTAGAGAAAGAGTATTTAGTGTACTAGAGAAAAAGATTTAGTGTACTAGAGAAAGACTTCAGGCACTAGACCCAAAATCACTAAACCCAATCATTCACTCTTAACCACAGAAATATTGGGAATAAGGCATAAGTGCTAATGACCATATTGCAACATTGTTTTTTAAAATACAGTATAATTACCTTCTAAAACATGTTCCATCAACAAAATAGCTTAAATATAAATACAAATTTGTAAAGTTATATATATTAATTTAAAATATAAATATTTATGTTACATAAACCCATTTTATAGTATATTTAATATTGATATCTTATACATTTAAGTATTTAAATATATATCAAATTTATTATTTATAAATATATACTTATATATTAATATATATTAAATCATGTATTCATTTAATATGTAAATATATAATATATATAAATACACACTAAATATATGCATATAAAACAATATAAATGAGGTTCTTCTCATAATTTGAAACTATATATTGATGATAAATACAAATTCATATCTGCATTTCATTTTCCTCCTGTTAATATTACACCCATATATTCACCTGGAACTTCAAACTTACTAACTCAACAACCACAAAACTGTACTTTTCAATCTTCTTTCTCCTCCTCCTAAAGCCCTCTCCCTGTTCACATCAATAGCTACCCAGTGAACCAGCAACACTTTTCCATTTCCCACTCCTCCCCACATTGCAATGAATTACTAAATAATTCCAACTTGACCTCCCAAATATTTCCCAGAGGATGCCTTTTATTCTGTTCCTACAACTATTTCCCTGGTTTAAACCCTCATCCTCTCTCTTCTGAATCACACACACAACTCCTAAACATTATTTCTCTCTAGAATCTGTCCTCCAATCAACCAGTTACCACCACGGTTTCTCTAAAATTCCAAGGTACTTGTATGACAGGGTCAAGCTCCTTAACACGGAGGGAAGGAGCAGGGATGCTTACCTCTCAACGCCACCTCCAGGAGCTCCGTGTCTTACTCTGCATTCCAAAACACCAAGTACTCCTTTACACAGAGCATGACCTGCTCTTAGCATAAGTGTTTGTTGTTTTGTTTGGATAAACTTCTGGGGCCTTTCCTCAGAATCCTTTCCCCATCTTAGCCTTCGAGATTTTAAGACCGACTCAGACGTCTTCACCATAAAGCCTTCTCTCGTCTCGAAGGTATTGACTACCCTGTATTTAGATCTCGCATTGTTCTTGTCCCATTACTGTTTCCTGGTTTTGTCTGTTGTGGGGGGAGGTCACAGAGAGGGCAGGACTGTCGCGGACCCCGGAACAGGACCAGGCACAGGGCCGGCTCCTCGCCCCCTCGCCCCCTCCCCTGCCCTCGGGATGTCCGTTCCGCTCACAGTTCCCGCGGCCGGAGCCATTTTCCAGGGCACAGCCTTCAGACAGCAGTGTGCTGTTGAGACCAACTGGACGGACACGTGACTCAACCCCATTAAAGCTTCTTTATAAACTTTTAAGATTCTTGTGGGCAGGCAGAGATCGACTCATCTTGCCGCTGCCCAAGACCAGCCTGATAAGTAAGTTCCTTACTTATTAAACCTGCCAGGTACCTACTGACCTGGAGTGGCCTGCCTCTTCCTTTAGCCCGTCCTTGCCCTCGGTGCGGTGCGCAGGACTGGTTTGCAAACTAACAACGGGTGAGTTAGTCGGGTGGAAGAAATGAGCCTTGGGGAAGAGGTATCTGCGGAGGAAACCCCAGGCTGGCCTTCGACCTCTGTGTGGGCAGGGGTGGCCCGGATGCTGGGTTCTGTGGACCACCACGTGACACCCGGAAACCGCCGCCGGGTTGAATGCGCTGGTTTGAGGGCGTGCTCCGAGCGCGCAGCCGCAGAGAAGGGAAGCACGTGGCGGCCACGGTGGGGGCAGTTTGGCGGGCTCTTTGTGCCCAAGAGGCTGGAACTGGGGTTAGAAAGTCGGTAGAGCTGAGGTTAGATTAGAACTGCAGCTGTCCACCTCTCTGCTGGCTCTGGGCCTGGCCGGCAAGCCGGGAGAGCAGGATCATCTGCTGGAGAATTTAGTGTGTGTTTTCGCAGAGCTAGGAGGGCGTAAACTGCCGTGGATTAAGGCGTGTGCGCTTGGTACAAGGCTTGAGTGAGCCGCAAAGAGGAAGAATCCCTGGGGAAGTGAGGAGAACCAAGGGAAGGGTATTGTGGTGATTGACAGTGATGCTGACGAAGCACCCTGTGCCATTAGACCCCTAATACAAAGGCTAATTTGAAATAGCAATTACCCTTGACTTTTTTTTTATGTTATGCTAGTCACCATACAGTACAGCCTTGGTTTTTGATGTAGTGTTTCATGATTCATTGTTTGCCTATAACGCCCAGTGCTCCATGCAATATGTGCCCTCCTTAATACCCATCACTGGTCTGTCCCAATCCCCCACCCCTTCCCCTCCAAAGACCTGAGTTTGTTTCCCAGAGTCCATAGTCTCTCGTGGTTCATTCCCCCTTCTGTTTACCACCCCCCCTTCATTCTTCCCTTCCTTCTCCTACCCTTGACTTCTAATAAGAGAGAAATAGACCCCAAAACTCCTAGGAGATTTGCATTGTTTCCCTGTCCCCAGAATATGTAAATCTTATCTTGTCTTTGAAATGTAAACACCCAGGAGTAAACGCACTGCCCTAGGTTGCCTGCGACTGGACAGCTCCATGAAGGCAGGAACTGTGTTTGTTGTTTACATCCCCTTAATCTAATACATGTTCTGGCAGATGGCTGATGACTGAATGAATGAAGACATTCTTGTTCACTTCTAACCTCTCCAAAAAAAAAAAAAAAAAGATTTTCTTTATTTATTTTGACAGAAAGATTGCACAAGCAGGGGAAGGAGCGGAGGGAAAAGGAGAAGCAGACTCCAGGCTGAGCAGGGAGCCCGGGAGCCTGGGATCATGACCTGAGCGGAAGGCAGCCACTTCACCGATGAGCCACCCAGGCGCCACTCCTAACTTCTCTAAGAAAGTTTTTCAGTTCTTAGGTGGGAGTGACTACGCTAAAGTTCTCTGACATGTTCTTGCTTCCTTCTTTTCAACGCTGTTCATTTAATTCACCTGTTCTCATATGATACCTTTCCCTTCCCCCTTTTTGTATGGTTTTTAAAACTAATTCCACAAGTTAACAACTTCAGGATGGTCTCTGTTATCTCTTTTTCATTAGCTCTACACACGGCTGTACTTAATCTTCTACTGGATCAGTCCGTGTAATGCAAGAACATATGGCTCACCTCGCTAATACATACCTGGTGAAACTACTTGCTTTAATTTTCTCTCTCTGTTCAGTTGTGGAGGGAGAGGACCAAACACACATTCTGGGCTTTCTGATATAACTTCCGACTTTAATACTACATGAGAAATCTCCCCCACAGAGCAGAAATAATTACCTCTACCTTATTTCTTGTATTCCTTTAGTATATGAGGAGCTGTAACACCACAATGAACCAGATAGAATCCTGCCTTCAAGGGGTGTGTAGATTTGTGAAGAAATAAGACAAGAAACCAGACAACTACAGCTCAATTGTGGAAGATGTTGTAACTCACACCAGAGAGTTACTTTCTGACCTGGGGTCCCAAGGGCAGGGAGCTGAGGTGCCCAACTACACCAGACGTGGAACTCCACCATTCCAGTGCTGTTCTCCGCCTCATGCCCGAGACAGAGGTGCCTGTCAGCGCCCTGGCAGCCATCACCAGCAGGTGTGTTTTGGCCCTCCAACCACAAAGCAAAACAAGCAAGGTGCAGGCACCGCCTTAATGAGATTGTCTGTTAAGAGGGTGTTTAGTTCTTGGGATAGAATTTTAGGCTACTCAAACGGGAGGCACCCCTTCAAACTCTTAAATGTACTTACTTCGAAAAATGTCAGAGTTATTAGGCCCTGGGTGAACTCAGTGCATAGCTCAGAACAATAGCTCCCCTCTCTAAGAATCACGAAAGTGGTGACGATCGAGCCATGCCTCAGAAAATAGCAGGCTAGCTTTCTTAAGTGTGTTAACCAACTAGTGTGGCAGTTAATAAAACCTTGAAGCTGGAGCTTAGAAGCCTTCGATGGGGATGGAGAACTTAGTAAACATTTATTCATGCCTTTATGTATTTATTCATTCGATAAACACTTATGGGGAAACTACTGTGTGTTGGGAAATGTACTAGGACATAGAGAGACAGTCATGAATAAGGCATAACCCCTACCATCAAAGGGCTTACCATTTAGAAATTCAAGTAACCTTCTGTGCACAGAATACCATGGAAATGGGGGAGGGGCAGTTAACCCAGGTTTGAGGGATCATGGAAAGCTCCTTGGTCAAGTCAGCTTCTACACTTGATCTTGAAGGAATTAGAAGAAGACTTAGGATCCTATCTTGCATTTGCCCTTGTGTAACTCAGACTTTTGTGGCACACCCCTCTGCATTAACTCTGTACTGTAGAGAGTTCTGGTGATCCTCTCCTGAGATAAATGGGGTAGTATCATAAAGGCACAGAACGGAGCTTGATGTCATTGGCTCACAAGTGTGATAGTGTTGCTAAATGAACACCAGTCCTAACTGCAGTGTTTACAGATTAAATAAAAATACGCAAATGCTTCATTCATGCAAACTGATTCTTGAAGATATTCTACATTACGACCACAGACCTCTTCTCTAAACTGCTGAGGCATAAAGTCTTTGTTTCACCTCTGGAAATCTGCATCTACTTGTGCCTGGTTGAGTGAATCTGGAACAACAGAGAATGAGATTACTTATCAATAGCCTTACTGATTGGTTCTGGAATGGAAAGGCATTGGCATGGACATACTTCATGTTTTTCTATAGGTGGGTTTTAATGTTATTTTTTTTTTTTTTTTGGCTTTTAGTCACAGCTTAAAGATCAGGCATGCACATTTAAAAATACTTCTCTCAACAGCTGCCAGTGTTCCCAGCACAAAATCTTTATGTAACCTTTTCAGTCAATATATTTATGAACATATTCTGTTTGTGATGGACCTTTAAATTGTTGAGACTAAACATTAATCAAAATTTTTCAAAAGGGATGCCTAACAAAGTGTTTACTTGGGTTACCCCAAGGGAATAGTTTTGAGGTGAGGATGAGCTCCATTTTTCACTTTGAACATTTCAGAAGTGAGGGTTTCTTTTTTGTAATGCAAAATACAATAGAGATGGAGGCTCTAACTGCCAAATTGTGATTCTATGATGAGACCCAGGAGAATATGATATATTTCCATGCCTAAGAAATTTTCTCTTACAAAAGACAGATAATGATAAAGAAATACTAACATTAACTAAGAGTCCAGGTGCAACATTGGATTGAAAATTAGGCTCATGTGTTATTGCCATAATCCCCCTTTGCTGTGGGTGTCAGAGGAACAGCACATGGAAGCTGCAACATTGTCAGTAAAGCAATCTTAAAAATAAGTGAGCAGATATTGTACAAACATCAGCTTAATCTCCCAAGCAAACGCCACCTGCACAGACATCACTCCATTGATGAGTCAAACATGTGAACTTCCAAGGCACATTCTGTTCTCCAAATCTTAGAATTATGGCCTCTTAAAAGAGGAACCATAAAAACACATGAAATATTTGTAAGAACAACATAAATAATGTGAAATCGATTTTTTTTTCCCACAATCAAGTCCACTCTACATGACTGGGCCAAAGTCCTTGAAAACATATATTGCTATCAGGGAAACTTGCTGAGTCGGTGGAAATACACATCCAAAATGGGACTTTGTAACATGAAACAAGATTATTGACAATTTAATCTGTAATGGATTGCATCAGAAGAAATGGTAGAAGCAATGTGCTGAAGTAGAATCATGATTACGTTGTTTCATAGCTTACGTAGTGCGTACTACTGTAAACAACTCTAGCCCAGGGAATGAGACTGAAAGTTCTAGTAATGCCCATGTTGCTAACTGCAGACAGGAAAGACACTTCACCTCTGTTATACAAGGATGACACTTGCCCTTGTGCATTATACAGCACAGAACTTGAGGAATGCAACCAAGGATTTCCAGCAAATACTTGAGAAAAAGTCAGAGCTCTTTTATAAGGGAAATAGCATCCCCACCTAAAAATACTCCTTCTTCCCAACCTTCTATGGGTTGGTCCTCTGACTTAGCAAAAATATAAGTAAAGTTCTTGCCTTTCATAACATAATGATGACTCTGCCTCCCTCATGTCTAGTGTCTAAAGCATAAAGGTTTCACATTAGCCAGTATCGTGGAATAGCTGCACCAGGTAGTTGTCAGGGAGCTCAATCATGAATTATCTGTGAGCCAGCACCTGCCAACAGCTGGCTTAAGACCTCTGATATTTGAAAAAAACAGTCTAATGCACATGCTAAATACTCTTTCTCCCAGATCCCAAGCTTGCTGCATTTTAACTTAGACCATCAAGAAGCAATGTACTTGGACCAAATTATCTCAGTTCTCTGTAGAAATGCCTTTACTGATTGATGATGCAAGGTTTTGCCCTGAGCCTTTACACAGGGTCGATATGAAAACTGTCTCATCGGTATTTCTGTTGTTTTTGTAAAGCTGTAGCCAGGCAGTGTCCACTGTGCTTGCAAATATCAGTTTTAAAAGGCCCCACAGAAATTCACCTCATTTAACTTAAGTAAAGGTTTGTTTCTGTCTGTAAATGTGTACACTTTCATTTGTTTGTAGTGAACATTAAAGAGCTAATGAGGTTTCCTTTTAGAGCTAAATTCAGACATACCTTAGAAATTAACTCACCCTGGGTTTATGGCACTGTTTGGTGGGGGGGTGGTGGTTAGATAGCATTTCTTCTGTTCTAGTCATCAGCTCTCCATTTTACATGATATTTAACTTGGAAGTCGCTTTCTATCTTTTTCAAATTTTGAAGGCACACAGCTGAGGGTAAATAGAGAAAGAACCACAATTCACTGAACATTTACTCTGTGCCAGGTAGTTACGTGTATAACCTTAGGTGATATTCAGTAACATCATATTCTCTTTTAAAGATGAAGTTCAGGTATGTCAAATAACATCATCAATGTGACAAACCAGTAATAATGGAGCTGATATTTGAACCCAGATCTTTTCTGTGTTTGTCCAAAGTACATGCCCCTATTTAGGACTCTACTGTATATTTATTTAACAGTAACTTTTAAAAGAAGCTTATTTTGAGCGTGATTATTAAGTTAATTAATTAAGTACCTATTCTCCTTTGCAATACTGTTGTGAGGGCAAAATAAAATTAAAGCATGAAAGTACTTTGAAAGAATTTTAAAATGGTACACAAATGTGAAATGTTTTCTTATCTCTTACTCCATTATACTGATCATTGTAAGATTTGAATCACTATATTGAAACCTAAGGGTTGTGTTTCTAAGTATGCCACTCTAAATCTTGAGTGCTCCACTGTTTACTACAGTTGACCCTTGAACAACATAGGTTTGAATCGTGCAGGTCACTTATATATGGATTTTTTTCTTTTTTCTTTTTAAGATTTTATTTATTTGAGAGAGTGACAAAGAGAGAGACAAGCAGAGGGGAAGTGGAGTGGGAGAGGGAGAAGCAGACTCCCATTGAACAGGGAACCCAATGAGGGACTCAATCCCAGGACCCTGGGATCATGACCTGAGCCAAAGCCAGACGCTTAACCAACTGAGCCACCCAGGCGCCCCCATGGATTTTTTTTTCCCCAATAAGTACAATACTGTATATGTATTTTCCTTATGATTTTCTTAATGATATTTTCTTTTCTCTAGCTTATTTTTTTGTAAGAATACTATATGTGATACATATAACATACAAAATATGTGTTTAATTGACTGTCTATGTTATTGGTAAGGCTTCTGGTCAACAGTAGGCTATTAGTAGATAAGTTCTGGGAGTCATGAATTATATGTGGATTTTCAACTGCAAGGGGGGTTGGCACTTCTCACCCCTATATTGCTCAAGAGTCAACTGTAGTATTCAACAATGATTTTTAATCAAGTGGAAAGTTGAAAAGAGCTTTGACAAAAGTCCCTCAGATGTAAAATACTTTACTGAAATTCATTAACAAATGACATTTTAAATTAAACTTCAGCTCATAAAATTCCTATTCTGGTAAAGAAATCATTCTTCTACTGTCCATATAGCACCTTCCTATAACCCATATGAAACCATCCATTTGAAAATCCTACAGGGGTCCTCTGACCTGCAAATAGCTATTTCAAAGAAGAGATGTAGAGATACTATTTTTTTCCTATGTCCTAAGAAACAGCCTCAGAATTTGTGAAATGATCCGCCATGTCTACACACAAGTAAGAACAGTCCATTCATTCTTTACCCCAGTCCAAATCCTCAGCTGATAAAGTACAGCCTCATCATGCTTGATCTTATTTCATCCATGCCTCTCTCTCTTTTCTCATTTTAGCACTTTATCCTTCCAGAAAATGACTTTTGCTGTTTCAACTCTGGATACTAATTATATTTTTCATTTTTTGTGTTAGTACTCCTTCCTTTGGCTTCTCAGTAAGAAAATATTTTAAAACATAGTATTACAAACCATGAATATTTTTCTAAGCATCAACTGCAAGTACAACACAAGGAAAACATCACTATATTGGGAAGATTCTGGTGCTGTTTGATTATTAAGAAGGTAAACAACTCAGAAAGTAGACCATAGGACTGGGTGATATTTAAGTAAAGCTAATTCCTTCAGTGAGACTTTTAGCAAACTACAGACAAAATATTTTCTCTATCTTATTTTTAATTTAATGAATTACAAGTGTATCCTCACCTAACTCTTGCCCATACTTGATCACCACTGGTGGTTGGGGTATATATTTTTGTCTTACTTTTATTTGTATTTTTAGAGATCCTAGGACATCTGCAAAATCAGGTATTACGGGATGAGATGTGTCACAGAAGCTTCTGGTGCTCTATAAATTATAAATATAAACGAAATATTAATAACTATGGCCCTTAAACCAGGGTAACAAAGACAATTCTAGGCAGTTACTGACACTCTGTTAGAGCAGCGGTAGAAGAAAATTTGGGGTTGCAGAGTGTCAAGTGAAGTCTAGTGCTGACCTGGTGCATTAGCATTAGGTGAGACTATAGAAAGAAACTTGGCAGGATTTTTCTGTAAAAGGTCAGATAGCCTCTCTTACAACTACTCAACTCTGCCATTGCAGCATGAGAGAAGCCACAGACAATAAAATAAATAAGTCTGGCTTTGTTCCAATAAAACTTTATTTACAGAAACATTCAGCGGGCCAAATTTGGCTCCCGAGGCCATGGTTTGATGATTCACTCTCTAGAGTATAAATGACACCACAGAATTGCCTGTCTCCTTCTCCCCACCTCAGAGGCAAGGAGTTTGGCCTTTTGTCTCTGTATTGTCAATCATCAGCTGTGGAGCTGGAGTAGGGGTGCTGCCTAACCCCCTGAGACAAGGTGGTTCCCATCAACTAGGACAGTAATTCCCGAACTTCACACCGAATCAGAATCACATGGTGTTCCAGAGAACACACGTTTCTGGGCCCTACACATAGAGTGTCTGATTCAATAGTTCTAGACTAGAGTCTGAGAATTTGCATCTGTAGCAAGTTTCCCAGTGAGGTTAATGCTACTTTTCTTGGGAACCACTCTTTAGGATCATGAACTTCAGACATTTCTTCAGAGGTAGGGCAGTTGTGAACCTTTTGCAAACAACACTCTGAACAGCTAGAGGCCTGATGCACTGACCTAGTGGAAGGTATCTCAGTAGGGCATCAACAGCATCTGGTACAATACTTTGACAAGTTTGCATCAGGAAAGATACAGACTTTTTAAGATGTACTTCTAAATAAGGAAATGTTTACTGATGACCATTCACTTTTTGATGAGGCTGTTCATTCTTGAACTGTCTTTGGCTAACCAATTCTGATCCAGCTAATTCTTGAGACTAAGTTCTATCCATCTGGGTGTTTTACTTATTTATATGTGTTTTCTACCATGTGTTCATTCATTAGTATTGGTTGGCATACTAATCTTTGTTAAATTCTAATCTCAAGAGCACAGACCATGTTTTCTCCTAATTTTATAGCTATCAAGGGGAGAGAATGCTATGCATTTCATGGCTGCTTTGAATCAATATTTCCCTAGGGAAAACAAAACTCAGAGCATATAGAAAATAAGGGTTTCTTTATTTAATTCCTCTCATGACTTCTTATTCTTAACCTATATTTCTGTTATCATAAAATATATTCCCAGACAATTGACATTAAGAGTATAAACACTGACTCTCTCTCTCTGAATTTGTCCTCATACATATTACGGCCCAAGTATTAATGCCTTCCCATGAGTACTCTAATTCTGGCTCGTAGATTCATTGCCAGGAGACCAAAGCTGAAAGAAAAATCTTAATTTGTGCCTTATGAAATAAGTTCTCTGAAGCACATTGGTTTGAGAGCAAAGAATAGATCACTGAACTGTGTGTATCATGAACTGTGTATCTAAATCTTGACTTTACCTTTCTTACTATCCTTGAAGACAAAGTAGAGAAATAAGGCTTGGTGTTACAACTAGTTAACTACTTAAGCAGTTTCTAAGTCTACCTAAAGGATAATACTTAATGAAGTTATTTCAACCTCAAGTCTTCAAATAATAACACAAAAACACAGTAGGCTGGGAAGTGACTACTGACTTACGATGCTGAATAGAATGTGGGATATTGTAGTCTATTGGACAAAGCCACACAAACTACAGTAGTAAGTCCAGCCAAAATATTTTAAGGAACACCGAGGGTCAAAAATCAAACAAAGGAAACTAATAATATCAAGAGAAAAAGAGCTGGGTCATAATCCACAGATGAAGCCATGATCCAAACAAAAAACCCAGCGGAATTAGAATTCAAGAAGTCATAAAGAAAGAAAAGATAGACATAGGTGATGACCAAAAGAAAATAGGATAAGTGCTAGTGACACACATAGCTTTTCTTTATTGTCCAGAAGGTATGAGGGCCTAAATGAAAAATCAAGGAGAAGGCATTATTTGTCAGGTTGAACATTGGCATATATACTTTATGATCCAGCAGCTCCACATACAGATGTATAAGCTAGAGAAACTTACCAAGGTGACCAACAGGTATGAATAAGAGTGTTCAAAGCAAGGTTATTCATAAAAATAAATAACTAGAAACAACCCAAATGCCTATTTACAGGAAAATAGATAAATTATGCTATGTTCACATAATGGAATATTATACATCAGGGGAAATAAATGACCTGCAGCTCCATGCAATAACATAAATGAATCCTAAAAATATAATACTGAGTGAAGAAAGCATATAAATCCTGTTTCCACTTAAGCTAAGAACATTAAGAGAATGTTCTTCTGGTCCTGATAATAATAAAATATACAAAATCATAACTTTTCTTGAACCCATCAGGGAGCTGAGGTCATATGGCAGCCACAAGAACTGAATTTCAAAAAGAGGCAAGCCCCTCCAAGGAGAAATAAGAATGGAAATTATTTTACCTTTGCCAGAGCATGAGAGAAACAGGGAGCCACTCCAGAAGAAGGTAAGAGTAAATTAGCTAAAATATTAACAAATTCCTAAAGGCCAAGTATGGGCAGTATATAACTTTAGAATGAGTAATAATTTAAAAAAATAATAATCTGCTTGGGTTAAGGCACAAAACCATCCACTTCCCTGGACCCATCTTTTATGAAAAGTAAAACCCCTAAACCACTTAGGGAAGAACAGCAAAGCCTTCTGCTCTTCAGGGTCTCAAGGGAAGAAGCAGAACCAAAACCCATCTGCCTCTGAAGGAAGAATATGACACTTCCCTTCCTGGCACCAGAAAACTTCCTGGTGAAGAGCAGAAACAAAGTTGTCCTCCCTAGGAGAAAGAAAAGAAAATCTTATATCCAGGGTCCTGCACCCATACACAGCAGAAGTCTGCTACATTAGGGGAGGGTGAGGAAACCATTCTGCCTAATACCTGCCACAGACACAAGACAGAGTCTGGTTGCCATGGTGGAATTGGCAGGCATACTAAAATTACACTATCCTGAAAGCCCAGGCACATAGGTCCTGGCTAAAGATGAGACTGGCCCAAGAAAACCAAAATATCCCCTGGTCCCACGAAAAAACCTAGCAACAAGTAACAAGCGATAGCAATCTACCCCTGAGGAAAGGAAAAAGCATGGAAAGAGAATCTTATAACGTAAGCATATAGGGACTTCTAAATGCTGAAGGTAGCACTGAGGCACAGGGAATAACCCTCTAGAACTCCAGGCCACGCCGTAAGGTGAAGGTAATGGCTGTCGATTGCTGGAGGAACTTGAAGCCTATGGTACACTAACAGTAACTATAGTAACCGTATAACAGAAACCCAGTTGAACTAGAGCCTAGATTGACTCAACCCCCAAAACTAACAGTCTGAGAAGATGCAAGTCCATTTCCAGGAATAAATGCTATTTACTCCAGTCTCTATTGTCTACAAATGATGTAGCACATTCAATCAAAAATTATGAGGAGCACCTGGTTGGCTCAGTTGATAGATCATGTGACTCTTGATCTCGGGGTTGTGAGGCCCACACTGGGTGTAGAGATTACTTAATAATAAAGAAAAATCTGAAAAAGAAATTATGAGCCAGACCCAGAAAATAAGGGGAAAAAAAACTATTGTCAAGAGACAAAGTAATAAATAGAATCAAATTAGAGAAAATTCAGGTGTTAGAACTTGAAGACAGCAACTTTAATTATGATTAATATGCTGAAGGACCTAACAGAAAAGATTGACAACACACATTTAAAAATGGGGTATTGTAGCAAAGAGGTGGAAACCATTAAAAATATTAAATAGGGGTGCCCCAGTGGTTCAGTCCATTAAGCCTCTGTCCCTTGATTTTGGCTCAGGTCATGATCTCAGGGTCATGAGATCAAGCCCCATGTGTGGCTCCATGCTGGACATGGAGCCTGCTTATGATTCTCTCTATCCCTCTCCTTCTGCCCTTGCACCCCTCCCTCTCTGGAAAAAAGAAAGCTACAAATAAAAACTTGATGTCAGAGATAATTTGTTCAACAGACATATCAGTAGACTGCATATGGCTGAGGGAAGAATCAGTGAACTTTGAGATAGGTCAATAGAAATTAGCCAAACTTAAAGACAAAGATGAGAGAGAGAGAATCAGAACAGAGCATGTAGGAGCTATGGTACAATATCAAATAGTCTGACATATATGTAGTTGGAGCTCTAGAATGAGAAGAGCAGACCCATCAGAAACATTCTGACCTGGAGGAAGATAGAACAGCATAATTAAAGCACTGAAAGAAAAAATTTGTCACTCCAGAATTCTATACTCAACAAAGTTATCCATCAAAAAGGAAGGCAAAACAAAGACTTTTTCAGAAAAACAAAACCATCAGAAATGGTAAAAAATGAGAAAAAATATAAAGTTTTTTTTCTTATTTTTAATCACTTTTAATATATATATTGTCTAAGGCATAAAGAGTAACAATATATTGGATGGTTTGCATATGAGAACCAAAATGTATGACAGCAATAGCACAAAGGGTGGAGGAAAGAAATTGTTATAAGGTTCATACGCTCCACATGAAGTAATATAATATTATGTGAAGATACACTATAATGAGTTAAAGACATATTGTAAAACTTAGAGTAATCACCAAGAATATTATTAAGGTGATTTAACTAAAAAACCAAGTGGAAGTGAAGTATAATCCAAAAAAATGTTCAATTAACACAAAAGGAGTCAGGAAATCAGAAAAAAGGGAACAAAGAATAGATTGGACAAATAGAAAGTAAGATAGTATATTCAAATTAAACCATGCCAATAATTATAGAAAATGTAAATTGTCTGAATGCTCTAATTCGGGAATGATAATGCACAAAAAATTAACTACAATGTGATAGCATTTTTATAAGCCTCAAAAATGAGCAAAACTAAACGATACCATTCCTAAGGATGTATTTATATGTATGCATATTTAAAATATGAGTAATAAAATTCGCAATAGAGATTACTTATAGAAAATGATCGAGAACACAGAGTTTGAAGGAAGAACAGCAGCTTCACTGATATGGTAAGGTTCTGGTTCTTAAGTTGGGTGTTGAGTATACGTTTACTATGCTTTGATAGTCACATATGCATTCCTATATTTTGGCATGTGTGTTAAATAAAATACTTTCTAACAGAAGGCTGTATAAAGAACCAAATATAGAAAGGGACCTCAAAGTAAGGTAGACTGATTTTGAAAAAACAAAGAAAGGGTTTCTAGAACTATACTGAAGTAAGAGATCCCATAAAAATTTAGTTCAACAACAATTTTTTTGAACATATATTCCATCTACAAGGTGCTGAGCTATGCAGTGGATATAAAATTATGAATAAGACATCATTCCCAACTTTTTTCTTTTTTAAGATTTTATTTATTTATTTGACAAAGAGAGAGACAGCCAGAGAGAGACGGAACACAAGCAGGGGGAGTGGGAGAGGAAGAAGCAGGCTCCCAGCAGGGAGCCCGATGTGGGGCTTGATCCCAGAACGCAGGGATCACGCCCTGAGCCGAAGGCAGACGCTTAACCACTGCGCCACCCAGGCGCCCCATTCCCAACTTTTGACAATTTACAGCATAATAGAGGAGTTGATTGGCAAATCTCTATCTGAAAATAATTTGTTGTTTGAATTTGCCTGAAAATAACCCAGTGGTTGGACACAAAGAGGGAGTCAGTGAAGATACAGATGAGATAAGATTGGTAATGAGTTGATAACTTTTGAAGCTCTGTGATAGGTACGGGGTGTTCATCAATAAATTTTTCCACATCTATGTATGTTCAAAATTTCTCCTAATAAGAGGTGGTTTTGTTCTTTTTGCTTTACAAAAACTATCTGGTTCCATACTTTTACATTAAAAATAAGATGAGGAATTGGTGAACTTTTTGATCAACAGTGAAAAAACAAGTTGACAGTTTCATGATTCCAATGTTCTTGACAGGCTAGAATAGGCTAAATAAAAGAAGAAAAAAATACAATAGAGATTCAAGAAAAAGAAATAAAAGGCATATGCACTGGAAAGGAAGATATAAAACTGTCTCTACTTGCAATCGACATAATTGTCTATGTAAAAAATCTTGAAGCTTTAAAAAAAAGCTGTTAACTAGTGCATAGCAAGGTTGAAGAATACAATTCTGACACTATCTACCCAGAGATACCATCAGACCCCACAGATGGAGGGGTTGGTCCTACAAGACTGCCCCAGGTCTGCACTTTACATACAAGTCCCAGTCCATGTTGGCTCCAGGTCCCAATACTTCAGACCCACTGACTATAAATAAGAGATTCACAAGACACTCTCCTCAAGTTTGATTTATTTACTAGAGTGGTTTGCAGAACTCGAAACGTTTTACTTACTAGAAATATCAGAGAAACATTTTACTTATGTTTTACTTTACTAGATCACTAGTTAATTAGAGAAGGCTATCACTCAGAAGGCCAGATGCAAGAGATGCATAGGGCAAGGTGTGGGGCATGAGGATCTCTTGCCCTCTCCAGGTGTGACACTCTCCCAGCACCTCGCTAGGTTCACCAACCCAGGAGATCTCTAAGCCCAGACCTTTTGGACTTTTATCAAGGCTTCATTACACAGTCCTAATAGATTAAATAATTGGCCATTGGCAATTGATTGAACCTCCAGGCCCTCTCCCTCCCTGAAGGCCTGAGGGGTGGGACTGAAAATTCCAACTCTCTAAATCTTCTGCTGGTTCCTTTGGTGACCAGCCCCCATCCTCAGTTGACCTAGGGGCATTCCAAAAGCCACCTCATTAACATAACAAAAGAAACCTTTATCTTTCTCAACACTTAAGAAATTCCAAGGATTGGGGGAGCTGTGAGCCAAGAACTGGAGTAGAAAACCCAATATATCTGAGAAATATATTTTAGTCATCTAGATGACCATATATATATTTCTTATAAATCACAGTATAGAAGTCAAGACAGTCTGATGGAGAGAGGACAGACATAGTATAAATAAACGAAACAGAAGAGTCCAGAAATAGAAACACAAGCATAGTATCAATTTTTCATGAAGATGCAAAGGCAATTCAGTGGAGAAAGGAAAGTCATTTCAACAAATGGTTCTAAGATAATTGGATAACAATGGGGGGAAATTGGATAAAAATGTGTTATTTTTTAAAGGAACCTCAATCCCTACTTCTCACTCTATACAAAAATTAATTCAAAATGGATCATGACCTACATGTCAAACCTAAAACTATAAAATTTCTAAAAGAAAACAGAAAGGAAAATCTTTGCATTTTTGAGTTAAACATTAATTTATTAGATATAACCCCAAAGCACAATCCATAAAAGAAAATATTTGACAAACTGGACTTCATCAAAATTAAGAACATTTACTCTTCAAAAGACAGTATCAGGAGAATGAAAAGACAAGCCACAGGAAGGGGGACGATGCTTGCGAATCACATTTCTAATAAAGAGCATTATATAAAGAACTCTCAAAATTCAATAATAAATGGGGGAGATATTTGAATAGACACTTCATCAAAGGAGATTTAAGGATTTCAACAAAATACATGTAAAGATGCTTAATATCAATAGTCACTAGAGAAAAGCAAAGTAAAACCACAGTGAGATACAACTATATACCTATTAAAATCAAATCTAATTTTAAAAAATCTGACAATATCAAGTGCTGACAGGACGGAGAGCAACTGGAACTCTCATACATTGCAGGGAGAAGTGCAAAATAGTACAGCTACTTCTTGGAAACATTTTGGCAATTCCTTATAAATTCAACATACGTTTAACAAGTAACGTAGAAATCCCACTACCAGATATTTCCCCAAGTGAATGAAAACCTAGGTTCAAACAAAAGATGGTCAAAAATGTTTGTAGCATGTGGCAATCTGTAATTGCCAAAATCTAGAAACAGCACAAGTGTCTCTCAATTGAGGAAGGGATAAACGTGATTGTAGTATATCTGTATGATGGAATAATAGCAATGGAAAGGAACAAACACCTGATACATGCAATAAGATATAACTGAATTTCCAATGCATTCTATTGAATGAAAGAAGCCATAGTCAAAAGCCTGAATGATTTCATTGAAATGACATTCTTGCAAAGGCAAAACTATAGAGACAGAAAACAGAGCAGTGGTTGCCAGAGGTGGGAGTGGGAGACTGGTTGTTTACAAAACTGCTCTGGAGAATATTTTGGAGCAATATAACTTTTATTTATCTTGACTGTGGTACTGGTTACATGCCTATATAAATTTGTCAAAACTTGCAGAACTGTACCGTAAAAAGAGCAAATATTACTATATGTAAATTATGCCTAAATTTTAATGGAAAAAATTCCGCTCCCAAAATATAATAGGGATAACCACAAAATATTTTGATTCACAAAATTCATAAATACAAAAATGAGGAAGATATGGTTTAATGTACACCCATGTAGAAAAGTACAAGAAATAACTATAAATTCAATATGAATAAATACCTTGGCATGGTTGACCAAAAGTCATTTAACTCTTTTTTTAAAAGATATTTTATTTATTTGAGAGAGAGAGAGAGCGGCGCAAGCAAGGGGAGCTGCAGGCAGAAGGAGAAGAAGAAGCAGACTCCCTGCTGAGCAGGGAGCCTGATGTGGGCTCTGTCATGACCTGAGCTGAAAGCAGATGCTTAACCTACTGAGTCACCCAGGCATCCTAAAAGTCATTTAACTCTTAACAGATGCATAGAATTCAAAATAAGGCAGGGCGTAGTACCCTGTTATTCTGTACCACTGAGATTCTTCTGGGGCAAAAATTCCAATCTGGGCCCAGGCAGTAGGAGGGATAGGAACCAAGTACCACTTTCTATAATTGAATGATCTTTTTCCAAACAGTGTGAATTCACTTTCACTCTGTTCAGGTAGAGAACACTGAGATCAATTTTGAAGTGACTTATTAAGTCATAACTTTAGGAATTTTTCCTCCCTCCCCTCCAAAAGAATATCAATAAAGCACCTAGTCTGGGCCAAGGATTGTAGAGTCATGGTAATATGGCAGTAAACAGATAGATGTGTTTCTAGCTTAGCAAAGACCTAGTTAAAGTTATGAAACTAAGCACTTTTTTCTCCGAATTGCAAAAGCTATAGCTAGGAAAGTAGAAATGCTGAGAACAATACTCCCTGTCTTATTTTAATTATGTCCCGGGAAACTCTCAGGTAGCCATGATCATGAGAAGGTAGCAAAATCTAATTGACTGCCTATGCCTAGAATTCAGTTCCATTTTGTTCTGTTTTGTTTCATTTTTGTGTCTTGGATACTAAATCTGGACTTCTCAGCATGGTTGCTTGTTACCTTACCTTAAAGTCCTCTCAATTAGTAATTGAAATGATGTGAGTACAAAGACCAGACACAAGCAGTTCCTCATACCTCTGTTTTTACTAAGCCTCATGTGCACTTGGTTTATGGAACACAAAACCAATAATGGCTTTGTCCTATAGTTTTAACACTCTATCTGAGACCTTTTTGCACTCTATGACAGGTTTGTCATATTGCGTATTGATATATTTTGTATTCCAAGCCATAACTTTCTTTTGCGTATCTCCTTAAGCAATTACGTGCATGCTCTCCTTAAATAATTTCTTAATCAGGTGCCTGGGTGGCTCAGTCGGTTAAGGGTCTGCCTTTGGCTCGGGTCATGATCCCGGAATCCTGGGGCAGAGCCACACATGGGGGGCTCCTTGTTCTGCAGGGAGCCTCCCTCTTCCTGCCCTTCCTTTCGTGCTCTCTTGCTATCTCTCTCTCTCTCAAATAAATAAATATTCTTAATCATTCACAGTTTATTGACTCAGTTACTAAGTACCTCACCTGCATTTACCAAGCATCTACTGTGTGTCACTCAACACACACTGTTGGGTGTTAGAGGAACAAAAATGGTCATTTATAATTACTTTAATTTCATTTGTCTTTTATCGCTGTCTCTGACCAAAGCAAAATGCATCATAGATTTTTTTATTCTAACTGAAAGCTTTATTAGTGTATTTAGTACACACAAATCTCACAGTCTACACACACAACTGAAATGGCTTGTTCCTAATTTTTTCTTGTTGAAAATATACTTTGATTTAAAAACACCTTCTCGGAGCACCTGGGTGGCTCAGTCGCTTAAGTGTCTGCCTTTGGCTCAGGTCATGATCTCAGGGTCCTGGAATCGAGCCCTGCTCAGCTGGAGTCTGCTTCTCTCTCTCCCTCTCACCCTTCACACCCCACTCATGCACACGCTCTCTCTCTCTCTCTCTCTCTCTCAAATAAATAAAATCTTTAAAAAATAAATAAGTAAAATCACCTTCTCCATGAAGGTTTCTCCAATTCTGTTAAGTTCAGGATGACCTCTCCCACCTGTGTTCCTTAAGAATATTTTACCATTTGTCTTTCACTTACAACATATTATGTCTATCTCTTACTGTATATCTTTGTGTGTACCTTTTGAAATTTTTTTATTTTATTAAGTATCAAGAAAATATAACTATATGTTAATAATCATATAAAAATGATAAAATGGGTAACACAAAAGGAATCATCATGAAGAGCAATAGTCTCTGTTTCCCTTATCTTGCTGGATAGCACCCCCCCACACAACTGTCCCACTCTCTAAATATAACTGCTTTTTTAGTAATTTGTAGATACTAGCACTTATAGATATAAGCTATTTTACTTTTTGTTATAAACTTAAGGTATTATATCTTGGTTCCTGCTATAAAAGAATAGATTTCAACTTCCTTACCTTGTTTTCCATATTCTTAGTCCCCTCCCAATTTTTTTTTTACAATCTTGTTTCACCATCTTCGCAAAGTGCACCTTGAATGTAACTTATGTACAACAAAGATATTAACGCCCCTACCTCTAGCTCCACCTTTCCTCCCTCCCAAGGAAATTGCTTCTACTATCAAAATCAAGTTGACTCACTAGCGTTTTACCCCCTTTATTATTAATTCAGGCAATACCTTTTCTTTCCTTCATATTTGGACAAGGACTTCTGATACAACTTTTTGTTTAATTTTTTCGGATATTTCTAATTGCCTTTCTTTTTCTTCTTGACAAACTAATATTATTATTTCACTATATTGCCAATTTTTCAGCCCTCTGATAATTCTCTCTACTGCCTATAATCTGTTCCATTTCTTTCTCATGAGAATTTTCTAGTAAAGCCTTCAGCTGCCTTTGGAGATTTACAACAGTTGTTTTTTTAGACTTTTGCACAAGTAATCATTATGGATATATTTTAATCATATTCTTGGTTTAGTCGCACAATTCTTGAACTCTTATCTTTTTTCTTGGTCATCACCAAAATTTCACTAGAGTTCCATTCTTAGAAAGGGTGCATAGAAAGGGAGTGGGAAGGGTATAATCTTTGAATGAAATGAAATGTTTTCATTTTGCCCTCAAAATAGATTGACTGGGAATGGAATTCTATATTCAAAATAGTTTTCTCTTAGAAAAATATTTAAGCGTCATTCTGTTATCATCTGTCAGTCAATGTTGCTAAAGAAAGTTTCTGCTCATTGGGCTGTTATTTCTTTGTAGATAACTGTTGTTGTTTTCTCTACAGAAGCTTTAAAGTACACTTATTTTTCCTTGATATTTTGAAACTTCATGATGATTTAGCTCAGTTTATCGGTCAGGATCCCCATAAGAATGGATGACTATTGATCTGCAATCTTGGGGGTTCCTCATGGCAAATCTGAAAGTGCCCTCACAAATGGTGGGCAAGGAGAAACCCAAGAAAGAAGGAGAAAACTCCAGATTGGTAGGTAGCATGTTTAATAAGCAAGGAAACATATAGAGGATGCTTGTCTTAGGCACTCAAAAGACAAGTAGATTTCTGCACCTACCTGCCGGAATCTTAGAAATTTATGTAGGGCCTTTACTGGGTTTAGTCACATATACCATCCACATGGCCTCAACAACACATAACTCTCTCAAGGCTGCATCTTTGAAAATAGCTCAAGCTATGGGAACTGTGGGAGAAATATAAGTTTCAAGGACAGAGGAATGGGTGAGGATCTTCTGTTTCTTGAGTCATATCCTCTTGATGACCTCCTCAAACAATGGCATATTCCAATGAATAATAGTGTTCAGGAGGATTTAATATGGAGGATATTTACAAAGGTGTTTGGGGTGGGAGGTGTAGGAGAACCACTCAGGAGAGTGTCAGACATAACTCAAGATTAGTAATTGCAGATCTGTTACCACTCCTATGCGCAAAGAGACAGGGAAAGACAGGATTGCCAGGGAGTCATACAGAAGACCATCTTGAGAGCAGCAGTGACTTGAGTTTGAGGTGCACAATCAGCCTTCTGAGACTCCTCAGAGGGACCTGCGGGAGTAAACACCCTAAGCCCATCCTTTTGCCTCCTTCCCATCTCTATGTAGGACTCTTGATGGCCAAAGTCACTCAAAGGCCCAGGGTTTGGGAAACAGATGATATTATCTATCATGTCAGAAAATGGTAAATGTGGACAGTGAACGTAGAGAGCAAAGAAAAAGTAGCCTGCACCCCAAGTACCATGCTTTTCATTTCTCTCGCCCGGTACCGTATGGGTTCTTTCAATCAAAAGACTTGCCTCAACTCTGGGAAGTTGTGTTCTACCGTTTCGTTTCTTTTATAACCTCCTCCTCTCCTTATTTTTCCCTTTGCTTTTTGAACACTTCATTTTCTCTTTCTTCAATACTTCACTTTTTGTTATCATCACCAAACTGTAAACTTCTTGAGGGCAGAATCCACGAATTACTTTCCTTTCTGTCTCCTATAGCATCCAGCACAGTAGCTTGAATGTGAATGGCACTGGGAAAATGAGTTCTCAATTGAATTAAGTCTAAACAATTCTCAGTTTCAGCATTTGTTGCTGTACAATGTTTAATTGGAAGAATCTAGAAGAGAAAGGCTTGTAGCAGCATTTCCTTTCCTTTCACTGCTGTAGTTCCGCTTTGATATCCACACCGATACAGAAAAAAAACCCAAAGGATTTTGTTAAATTTCTTTAATTAGGATGAGGAATTACTGTATATTCTATTTACTGACTTAAAATGTACAAAACATTAAAACATTTAGCTCTTTAATAAAGAGGTGGTAAACAAACAGTAATGACCAACAAGTTATTGAATTTACGTTTAATTTTCAATACACTGGAATTTTTTAAAAGACGCTATTGAGTTTCTGTGTTACAGTTTTAGGTAGCATAGTGCAATCCATGGGTAGAATCATTTATCATCACTTTTTTGTTGTTGTTTAAAATTTTGAGTTTTTCAATGACAAGAGATGTTTAGATTGCAGTCATGTTGTTTTGTCAGAGGACAATGGACTGTATAAATTCTCACACTCCTTGGAGTTAGACCAACTCCAACCCAAGGTTTGTATTCCAACTCCACCACCCACCAGCTGAGTGAATATGGGCATATTATTACCTACAAACTTCACATTCCTTACTCACAAAATAATGCTTAGATTATTAGGACAATTAATTGAGATAATTCTGAAAATACCTTACTGCCAGTCACCATGCCAGGAAGATCTGTCCTCACACATTTCACAGTCTACTGAAAAGGACAGACAATTAAGTAAGAAATTATTTAAGCTAAAAAATAAAAAATGAAAAAATAAAAAAATGTGATGAGCACTGGGTGTTATATGCCATTGATGAATTGTTCAACTCTATGTCTGAAACTAATGATGTATTATATTTTGGCTAATTGAATTTACATAAAATAAATAAATAAACTTTTAAAATCTATAGAAAGTTCTAGGTTGGGGAATTCTAGGGATATATGGGAGCAGAAGATAAGGGAATCTTATTTTCATGGGGATAGAATGTATAATAATATGACAAGTAGAATATGTCAGGAAAAGTGTATTAAAGGTAGATGGAACCTAATGTGTCTGGCATGCCGTGGTTGCTCAAAAAATGGTAGCAAATATTATTCAAACACTTGGTATAGTCCCAGGTACAAGTGTACCCAGTAGATGTACTGAATGGCACTCAGAGGCAATGAAGGAGCTCCTGCCCTCCAGCTGGGCAGTCAGTACCCCATTCGATGGGGTTTGTTCTTCCCTGCCATTAGATGAAATCTAGGCAGTCTCCATAACTTGTTCACTCCCCCTTAAATAATATGTATATACATACATACATATTACATACACTGGTTACTAGCAGTCCAAAAAATAGTCTTGTTTCAGTAATTAATATGTCTGTTTCAGTATGATTAAGTCATCCAAAATGAAAACTTCTCTCCTCCTCATCCAGGAGGTTGGGTGTTGGCTCACCACCTAGGGAGTTCCGGGGTAAAACTGGAAACCAAGCTGCCCCCGTACATGTAGGGCCAGGAGACACCAAAGAAAGAGGCAGGCCACTCCAGACTGATAAGTGACAGGTTCCATATCAAGAGAACTTACTTAGGAACCTTGTCCTGGGCAGCTGCAAGATAAGTAGGTCTCCACACCTGCCAGCCAGAATCTTAAAAGTTTATGTAGAGACCTTAAGGGACTTCAGACAGCTATCCCATCCAGAGGAGCTCAACAGCACATGGCTCTTGCAAGTCCTTCAAAATGGTTCCAGTTGTGGAATGGTGGGTGGAGCGTACATTCCAGGGACGGGGGAGGAAGGAGGAACCTCTCATTGCCAGGGCCAACTCAAAGATCAATTGGTGGTCATGACCTCTTGATAACCTCCTCCAGCGATGAGGTAAGCTCCTTCTTACTATCCCACGTCTTTTCTATCAGTCCTGGGCTTCACATGCTCTTCCAAGTCAAAAGGCAAGGAAGAGAAAAGAGGTAAGGAGCAGGGAAGGTGTTATTCCCTGACATTACCAATCTATCTTTGGGTTCCTCTGGATTTGTTGCAAGCCTCAAACTAAGTCTCTTTGGGCTTGGCAGAAGTTGAGACATTTTTTCTGGATTTTTTGCAGACAGTGTCATTGCTGGGATCTTTCACAGTTCTCACAACTGAAGCAAATGGCTCATCTGCCTGTTCCATTAAAATCCCCCCATCTGAGAGATCTACGCTGTATAGACTCTCCCTTTCGAGGACACATCACTCTTCCTTCTTAAAGTCATTTCAGTACAGCTCTGGGTGGATTTTATCTCTTACTGTCCCACATCTGCTCATCAAGCAATCCTCACCCATCCTTTTGCTTATACAACTGAACAAACTACACAGCTGCCTCTCCTCATTCTGCTATGAGCCAAGTAACCAATGATAGCCTCATAACTGTAGGCCTTTTTAGGCTTGACCTAGGCCCTACAGAAGACACAGGTCAATTTCTCTGCATGGTTTCCTTGAACCAACTTCCACTCAACTTGGGGTGAGTGTGGATAGAGTGGGGGGTGATATAAGAGAAAATGCCTCAATGCTGGAACGATTTTTCCTCGTACATTCTCTAGCTGCTACCTTTTCATTCTTCTGAAGGTGTGTTGATTCAAAGGTTATACAACTGGAGTTTGACAACTCTTTTGCAAATCCTGAACAGGTGACCTGGTACTTCACTCCATTATAGAAATATAATGCACCTGCTTCCACCTGCTGATTTGGGGCCTCAGTCTAAACTGAGGCAGAAATGGTCCTTTTCAAATGTCCTGCAACGCATAGTAGAGACTCAGTTAAATGATTGTCTGGCAGCAATTTGGGTGGGAGAAATTCTCAATACAAGATAAGCAGACACTATGACATAAAGTGACAGGAAGATAAAAGTGTAGTAAGGCACAGAAAATAAGTATTTCAAAAAACCCTGTTGGGGAAGACTTGAGATAACAACAGAATGACGACACTGACCTTAGTAAATAAAATAATAACAGTTACTAGTTATTAAGGGTTTAGTCTATGCCAAGCCCAGTGAGAAACACTTTATAAACAGGATTCTTTCAATCCTCAAGCAACCCTATATATTAAATATTATTGTCTCTACAGTTCACATAAGCAAACCAAGGCTGAGAGAGGTCAAGTAACTTTTCCAAGGACACACCTCCATGCTGTTATGTGTAGTTTGTTGACATCTATCTATTTAAGCATACGTATTGGATGCCCTCCTGAAGTTCCCCATAAAGAACATTTCAAGATATTATTAAAGGGAAGACTGCCTTTGTGAGACCTAAATGACAATCACAGTCAGGGTTCTGGAGCCCAGAGTGCACAGGTCAGGGTAGAAGCACCAGTAACCAGAGAGTAACTAAATCAGGTCTATCCATTTTTGAGGTGTCACCCTGCAAAAGGACTTTTATTTTTAGACAAGAAACTGAAAGTATCCTCATAACTTATTCAGAGGCCTTATAACTCAGATCATCCAAGATCTAACTTCAATATATGTTAAATCACTTATAACCAGTTTTTTCCCCACTTATGACATGATTTAACCCCTAGCCTCTTTCAAGGTTTAAGCAAAAGCCTTTTTTAATAAGTAGGGGGAAAAAATCACGTACATGAAACTTACAAGCTTCTAATCATTTTACACCAATAACTAGCTCGTCCTTGAAGAATTTCATAATGTAGTGTTTCCAGAGGTTCTTTGTGACTTGACAGAAACTCTTTGAATTTTCCTTCTTTCTTCCCCTTGGTAGTTTCCAAGGCTCTTTTGTTTCTCGCATATCTTGTTGCCTATCAGATATATTCTTTAATTTGCTCTCTGAAACTTTAAATTTACTTTTTATGTTAGTCACCAGAAAATATGCAGAGATTAACCTCATCTTACCACACTTTGAAGTACTGAATATGTTTAAATAAATTAAAACACACACACACACACACACACACACACACACACACACACACACTGAAGCCTTAATCCTCCAAGGCCAGGTACCCGCCAGTCCCTGCAGTGGGCGCCTCGACTCCTCTCCTCTGAAATAGGAATGGCTGCATCCACCTAATGACTCAAACTGCTCCATCAAGTCACCTCCACACCAAAGGACATCTCAGATGTCTCCACTTACCTCTATCATCACAGAAAACCCCCTGGTTCAAACCACCAGCATCTTCCCAACCTTCAAAGTGATTCCTTCACTTTTGTCCTTGCCCCATCCAATCCATTCTCTAAATAACAGCCATAAAGATCTATTAAAAATGTAAACTGCATTCCGTGCACCGAGATTTAGAACCTTCAAAGGCTTCCTATTACACTCAGAATAAAATCTAATCTTCTTTAAATTGCCTACAAGACCCTATATGCTCTTGCCTCTGTTAATCCCTCCAATCATATGCCGACCTTTCCACCCAGCTTTTATCCCCATTTCTGTGTTTGGTGTAATGTTTCTCTCCCCCACTAGACTGTGTGTTGCAAGAAGGGGGACCATAATGGTTTTATGCGTCATTGATTATTTGCCTGTACCAAAACACCTCATGTAGGTTCTCCACAATTTATTAAATGAATAAATAAACTTAAGTAAAAATCGCTATAATCAATAGGAAGTATTCTATTATATGCAGCCAGTAAAATGGAAATTACAAACACAATAGGGAAATGTTTACAACATATTATGTGGGAAAAGCAGAATAAGAAACATATAAAATACAGTTGTACATAACATTTACAGCATGATTAACATGATATTTACAACATGTATATATTGTACATATATATAATATTTATAATATGATTGAGCCCATTAGAACACAGAGTAGACTTGCATACTTTTAAAAACAATCCTGGTTTTACAGAGAGAGAGAGAGATCTAACTAAAAAATTATAAGAAGGGTCTGCCTTCTGAGGTAGAAACTAGAGTTTGTCTTTGGAGCAGATGATTCCTTTGTTTGGAAGGAAATTTTTTGGTGGCCCTTTGGTTACACTGAGTGAAGCAAAAATCCTTCCCTGAAATAGGAAGATATGTGGAACTTAACTGCTCTGCATAATAATGAGTTCGCCTTTGATGTATGTACAGGTGCATCTCTGTGGATTGCCTTTCCTTTTCGAAAAACCTCCTGAGACTCCCCTCCCCTCCTCCTCTTTGGGTAGCAGTGAGAAGGAGGGTCTTTCTAAGATGCTGGAACATGAACTGTGTAGAAACATGGCCCAGGAAATATTGTGCTGAAGGCAGCTCATGACAGTGTCTAAGACCCAGTTGTTACATTTTCAGGGATTTTGTGAGATCATTGATAAATGCAGACATTATTAAAAATTCATTATGTAATCTGACAAATTTTGCTAAAAACAAAGGTAACAAATATTCAAAACTCACCACTTCCTGTTTTATTATATTGTACATCACTTACGCTCTTCAAGTTACTTACATCTCTCTCTTTTTTTGAAGATTTATTTATTTATTTTTAGAAAGCGAGAGGGGGTGGGGGCAGGGACAGAGGGAGAGAGAATCTCTAGCAGACTCGGGGCCGAGCGCAGAACCCCAAGCAGTACTCCATCCCAGGATACTGGGATCATGACCTGAGCTGAAACCAAGAGTCGGACACTTAACTGACTGCACCACCCAGGCACCCCTACTAACATTACATCTCTTGTATCAGGAGGGTAGAAATACTGTACAACGGGATGCTCCTGTGTAACTCTTCTGAACTCCATTTTTGATGATGTCATGTTGATAGCTTGAAATCAGCCACGGAAATGGGAAAGAAAACAGGGCTTAAATTATTATTTTGTTGACTTTCTAGACTTAAGAAAGTGATACAAAAAAATGTTAAAATTCCAGATTAAACTTAAAATCGTATCATGTCTGTAGCTGTTACATTGTGAATAGCAGAAAACACTCCTGAAAGTGGAATGAATAAAGCTCTGACATGTTTTCATTGTTACACTTTTGCTATATTCCTTTATGTAAACCAAAATATCAACCAGCATTTATTACAGAACCACGCATTTTTGTTGATCGCAGCCATATGTTTTCTAGGGCCACAAAAGTTCTGCAAAAATCAATGGAATCATTCTGTAGGAATCAATTGCTATATGGGATTTACTATAAAAATGATTGTATATTTTATTATGGTAAATTGTGTTACACATCCTTTATATCAGTAAAGTTAATGATAAATTTATTATATATATTATATATATATATTATATATAGAGAGAGAGATATATAGAGATATATAGATATATATAGTGTATTTATACACTTTTTTTTTTTCCTGGAGAGCCGGTTATGGAACCAGCACATCACTGGGTTTAGGCCACTTCTGTAGCAGAATGGAATTTGTGAAACCCTAAGCATTCTTTGGGAAACACAGAAACTTCTGAGGAGACCCTAACAACACACTGCCCTTCCTCCAACAGAGATGAGAACCCCAGCTATTGGTATTTGGGGATTAAAGGTACAAGTAATTCCTGAAGCCTGAGACTATCTGGTACACTTGTGTTACCTTTACATAAAATGTATATGCATATAGACAGGGATTAGGGAGTAATTAGAATCATAAAATATAGAATGGTGGGTTTCTCCTTTACTTTAAATGTTTCTTAATTATCTTGAAAATATAGGAAGCATAATAAATACATGATTTTAAAGATAATCGGTTGGCTCAGAGAATTAAGAAATATGCAAATCCAGAAGATTTGAGGTCTAGCTCTTAACCTGTAACTAATATGGGCTACATAGTTTGGCCTCACTGATTCTCTTTCTCATCTCCAAGGAGTAAAGCAGCAATCTGGCTCACCAGGTAGCTATGAGGAATAGGCAATGCAATAGCTTGTCACCATAGTTTCTTAAAAGAATGATACACGGAGCAAAAACACTCTATATTATAGAAATATCTAGAGGTAAAGCTAAACACTTAAATCTATTATGTTTCCTTGGTGCTCAGTTGACAGTCTTTATCAAATCTGATGCTTTGAAATATCTATGATCTGTCTCTGGACAATCCTTCATTAATTCTCCTTAGTGTCATCTCTGCCATTAACGTCAAAAGTAAGAAATGCATTCTAATGAGACTGTTAATTATAGAAAGTGCTTTTATTTCCTAACTTGGCAACCTTATAAATCAAATGTTTTGTACTCTATAGCAACAAAGATACAAATCTGTTCATTTTATGAGGCCAAAAGTAACAAGCAAAATCTCCAGAAGTGACACCAGGGGATGTGAGCGAGCCCTATCACTGCTCTGAGAAATCCCGAAGATCTCTCCTAGTATAAGGACACTTGATTTCTCGCCTACAATCTTTACGTAAAATAAATTGGTGGCAGTGTTTTAAAATAACTGCAGTGCTAGATGAGGATAGTGTCAAAATGACATACCTATAGGTAAAGGAAGGTTGCAACTCACCAGGGAAACTGTTATTTCTCTTAATAAGCGGCCTTTTACCCTCTCATTATTTTTGGTACCTCTAATTGGTGTCAAAATGAGATCAATATCACATCCTTACCTCACAGGACTCTTATCCGGGTTAAATGATATATGGAATGCTTAGAACAGTACACAATACACACTATAGAGATGTTGCTTTATTATTATTATTATTATTATTACCCGTGTTAGCTATGAAAATTTGATGTCAGCTCTGTACCACCTGGTATCTTCCCAAATTACATTTTTACTCTCTATCTTACAACTTTATGGCAGGCCATCTTCCCTAGCTGTGTTATCTTCTCTGACTTCTTTCTTGTTGCTTCATCCAGATTTCTCCAGGATTCGCCGGACACCTCATAGAAATTAGAAACAGATACTTAGCCCACTAGTGGTATCCAGGCAGCAGATCTTCCAGGATTTTGTACAGTTAGATTTTTCTAAAGCCCAACAGATCTGTCATGAGTGTTTCTCAAGTTCTTGTCTAATGGTCACCTAGAAATTGTTATTCCTGATAACTTACTGTTCCTTATTTTGTTTCCTTCTTCATTCTTCTTAATACTAAATATACACTGTTATTTCTACTTGGTGTATTTTTAGAACAAATGGCCAATTGTTTTATAATTGTGGAATTAAAAATGGAAGAATCTGACAGATTGAGAAGTTGAGGCTCTCACTGGAAGTTGTGCGTGGCATTGCAGACCTTCCACTGGGAATCTCTCTCACCTCTCTACCACTTTGTCACTTATACTCGAGTAATGAGCACCTCTGTATTGTTGCTATTTTTATCTCTCTACCCTGCCCACTTAGGAGTGGTCAGGTGACACAGGCTGTCAAAGCATCCCATCACTCTGGACATTGTCATGGTCCGAGGGTGGACATGGGACCAAAACAGAGCTGATGGTGTGTCCTCTGAAGATTGATAGGATGCGAAGGGAGGAGATCACCCTCTTGTCTATGGGATCCCTAGCAGAGAGGATGGTTCGGAGCTAGAGTCCTCTTCCTCGCCATGTGGAGAAAGCCTCGCCAAGGAATTCAGTAACTTCTAATTAAATGAAGAAACGATCATTTGTTACATTGGTAGTATATGCAAGGCACTGTGCCTGGTACTTCAACCATATTATCTTATTCAGTCTTTGTAACCACCTTTTGAGATGAATATTATCTTTTCATTTGTAGATGAGATATTTCAGATTCAGAAAAGTTACCTGCCCAAAACCAAATTACCAGTAATTGGCAGATCAAGAATGAAAAGGACTCTTTCTATCATACCACAAGATGATCTACAATCTCCATAAAAGTGAAAATTGTCCAGCAGCTGGAGCAGCCTTCTTTTCCCCAACAAAGAAGATGGGTGTTCCTGTGGCGAGAACAGAATTGGGGAAAGACCAACTCTAGCCCTCTCGCTGCCTAGAAGAGATGAAGTACTGGCTTGAAATGTGCCCACTCCTCAGCTGGGACGAGAACTGCTGCCGTCTAATCACTAGGCTGTGTCACCAGATACACATGTAGGGGGAGGAGAGCCTAAAGGTTGGATTTCAAAGCAAATCCAGGCCGGTGCATGTTCCCTCTGTCTCTCAGCCTGTTCCCTCTAGAGCTGCCAAGGCTGTGGTCCAGACAGCCACGTGGATGAAAAAACAGTGACACCAAGAGACTGTGACAGATGCCATGATGGAATTACAACACTCTTTAGGGTATCCCATGAAGTTGAGCACTCTTCCTCCTAATGTCATTCTCTTGGATTAGGTTTTCCTGAGGTAAAATGAGTGAATTCTCCTCTAATGAATTCTTCAAAATGTAGAACTAAAACATCATCCCCTCTACACGTGCGTGTGCACACATATGCACACGCACACACACACAGAGCTCTCTTTCTCCTGTCTTTTGTTCCCCTTTCTTTGCTTGGTGATAGAAATTCTTCCAGACATTGCTTCGTCAAAGATCCTACTTGTGCTTCCCGGCTTCCTCAGAGTATTGCTGAAGACATGCACCTGGAGCAAACCAGTGGAAAACTTTGCCTGTCCCTGTCCCCAGCTGCATGCAAGCCCTGATCGTGGAGCGCGGCTGCAGTTTACGCTAGATATTTCTTCCAAAGGAAAGGGCCATTCCTTTTCTTCTGCTCAGAATGCTCCTTCCGAAAGCACTTTCCACAGGGAGTTTCTCTAAGCCTCTCTCACCTATTCAGTTTTGTCCCGGTCCAACACAACTCATTCTAAAGGTCTCCTCCTGGCCTCATGGTATTGAGGGCTTCCTTCTATTGCCATTCAAGGTTCAGTGAAGAATGTGCAGGCAGTGCAGTTTGCAGGCTGCCCGTGGCCGCTCCAGCCCGATGCTGCCCCTGTAACTACTCTTGCCTAGAAACTCCTCACTTTACAGCAGTAATCGAGCATTCGCCACAGGCCAGCTACTGTGTTAAGTAGAGCACGCCATCTCGGAGGAACCTCCGAGCAGTCCTAGCTGATAGTTATCATTTGCAGATTAGGGCTCCGTGGTTATAAAAGAGAAGCATCTTAGTCAAGGTCACAGAGCAAGTGACACTGTTTGGCTTCAAACCTCAGTCTGTCTGATTCCAAAGCCTGTATATTTTTTTTCTTTTTATTTCTTTATTTAACCTGTGCATCTTATTGCTTCCCATGGGAAATACTGGAAATTTGATACTAGAAGCCCTGAACTAAAATCTCTGTTCAACTATGTATTTGCACTGTGGATTTGGATTTCATTCACCCTCTCGGACTCACCATTAACTTCCTGTAGCACCAGCAGTTCTCGGAGTCTGCCATGTCCTGTTGTCTGCTCCTTCTGCCTGGAGTGCCCCCCCATCCACTCCATGCTTAGCGAAGAACTACCTGCCCTCCAGCCTTTAGCCCTGATTTCCTCTAGGCTGGATTATCTCCACCTCACAGAAGCTCTGTATGTCTCCATGCTCACCTCTGTCAGGTGCCCCATCAGAATGCACGTAAATGTCTCCTCCCCTGGATGATGTCCACATTGATTTTATACCAGCATCCTATCAGTAAGCCATGTTTTGATGTAGGTAGATAGATAGATAGATAGATAGATATAGATATAGATATAGATACATAGATATAGATATAGATATAGATATAGATATAGATATATAGATATAGATATAGATATAGATATAGATACATAGATATAGATATATAGATATAGATATAGATATAGATATAGATACATAGATATAGATATAGATACATAGATATAGATATAGATATAGATATAGATATAGATACATAGATATAGATATAGATACATAGATATAGATATAGATATAGATATAGATATAGATATAGATATAGATACATAGATATAGATATAGATACATAGATATAGATATAGATACATAGATATAGATATAGATACATAGATATAGATATAGATACATAGATATAGATATAGATACATAGATATAGATATAGATACATAGATATAGATATAGATACATAGATATAGATATAGATACATAGATATAGATATAGATACATAGATATAGATATAGATACATAGATATAGATATAGATACATAGATATAGATATAGATACATAGATATAGATATAGATACATAGATATAGATATAGATACATAGATATAGATATAGATACATAGATATAGATATAGATACATAGATATAGATATAGATACATAGATATAGATATAGATACATAGATATAGATATAGATACATAGATATAGATATAGATATATAGATATAGATATAGATACATAGATATAGATATAGATATAGATATAGATATAGATACATAGATATAGATATATAGATATAGATATAGATATAGATATAGATACATAGATATAGATATAGATATAGATATAGATATAGATATAGATATAGATATAGATATAGATATAGATATAGATATAGATATAGATATAGATATAGATATAGATATAGATATAGATATAGATATAGATATAGATATAGATATAGATATAGATATAGATATAGATATAGATATAGATATAGATATAGATATAGATATAGATATAGATATAGATATAGATATAGATATAGATATAGATATAGATATAGATATAGATATAGATATAGATATAGATATAGATATAGATATAGATATAGATATAGATATAGATATAGATACATAGATATAGATATAGATATAGATATAGATATAGATATAGATATAGATACATAGATATAGATATAGATATAGATATAGATATAGATACATAGATATAGATATATAGATATAGATATAGATATAGATATAGATATAGATACATAGATATAGATATATAGATATAGATATAGATATAGATATATAGATATACACATTTGCAGGGGTGCCTGCATGGCTCAGTTGGTTAAGAGGCTGGCTCGTGATTGCAGCTCAGATCATGATCTCGGGGTCCTGAGACTGAGCCCCAGATCAGGCTCTGCGCTCAGTGGAGAGTCTGCTTGAGATTCTCTCTCTCCCTCTGTCCCTCCCCACCCCCACATGCTTTCTTTCTCTCTCTCTCTCAAATAAATAAATGTTTAAAAAAATCATTTGCAGTAATATCTTTCTGATGTATCTTGTAAAATCATACAGGAAATACAAAGCTGTAATATGAAAAGCAAATTTTAATGATGTGCTCAGTATCTTGATAATTATCATATCTTCAGACTACCAACTTGCTAATAGTTTAAGACACACTGTATCCTTGGGGCAAAGTTCATCATTAAGAGAGTGGAAGTAAATCAATATTTCAAATAGTCATCTTGATATATTTTTATGTGGCTTCTCAACAGACCAGATCAGTTTGGCGTTGTTTGTACTTCCTAACCTGGCTGAGAAGAAAAATGTCTGCCTTACCGGTTTTTACTGTTTGCTTATGTTTGTGTTATTAGTATTATCTTCAATCCATTCTTTCTTTGAAGGGATCTCTTTCAGCCATTTCTCCATTTTGTGAGAGTTAGACAGTCAAAAATCCACTTAACAGACACCCATTTGACACAGTAAATGGACGGGACGGTAAATAAGCAAGGAAAGAACCCCTCCTGACAGGTTGCAGAACTACAGCTCTTCCCACAACCCACTCCCGACTGAGGGCCCAGGGAGAGTCCAGCCAGCAACTGCGACAGCCTGATGCATGTCCTCCTTCAGATTAAAAAGTGATAATAAACACCTGCCCCCACCTTCAGAGGACTACTGCTCTGAACAAGTTCCTGGAGGGCAAAGGCCATGTTTTCTTCAGTTCAATCAGGATTATTATTATTTAGATAATAATAAACAGCTAAATACGATTACCTTTGTTAGTTAATCTGCACGAGAAAACTAAAAGGTGGATATTGTTATTACTCCCAATTTATAGAGAAGATACTGAGACACTGAAAAGTTAATTAACTTGGTGAAAGTCACACCCTTAGCAAGTGATAGATTAGAGCTTCCAATCTCATCTTATTCTTAACAATTTTATTCTGCCTCATCTATGCATGTGTGTGTGTGTGTGATATAACATCTTATATATTACATATATTGTATATAATGTCTTACATATTATCTATGTATATATCCATCCGTACAACCTTCTATACACCTATCAATCCATCTACTCACTTATTCACTCATTCAACAAATAATTATTCAGCACCAAGCAGGGACAAGGCATTATTTTAGGTGCCAAGGATACACCAGTGAATAAAGGAAATATCACTGCCCTTCCTGGGAGAAGACAGACAATACATTTAATACATAATTAATTCTATAGTGTTTTCAAAGGAGACAAATGCTGTAGGGAAAAAAATCAGGGTAATAGGGATTTCAGATTATTATGGAGGTGTAATTTTAGATAAGGTAGTTAGGGAAGGCCTCGCTGACAAGGAGCATTTGAACAGAGACTAGAAGGAGTTGAGTGAGTGAGCCACAGGATATTTCACGGAAAGCATTCTGGGTGGAGGGAGCAGCCAGAAGTGCTGAGGCAGGAGCATGACCAGAACGCCTGCAGAGCGGTGGAGTCCCCATGGCTGCAGCATGATGAGTGTGGGATGCAGGGTCCTGGACCCCTAAAGACATCCCAGAAACCTGTAAGTATGTCACCTTGCACAGCAAAAGCGATTTTGCAGATGTGATTTTTTTTAAGATTTTATTCATTTATTTGAGAGAGAGAGACAGCCAGCGAGAGAGGGAATACAAGCACAGGGAGTGGGAGAGGAAGAGGCAGGCTCCCAGCGGAGAAGCCCAATGTGGGGCTCGATCCCAGAACACCAAGATCACACCCGAAGGCAGACGCTTAATGACTAAGCCACCTAGGCGCCCTGATATGTGATTAAGTTAAGTTACTTTGAGATTGGGAGATGATTCTGAGTTAGCCAGGTGGACCCAGTGTAATAACAAGGGTCCTTAAAAGGGAAAAAGGGAGGCCAGAGAGTTAAGAAGGAGATGTAGAAGGACCTGATTCAAGATATGTGGCAGCCAAGTCACCTGGGTGGCACAGTTGGTTGAGCATCTGCCTTGGGCTCCAGTCATGATCCCAGGGTCCTGGGATCCGGCCGTGGATCAGGCTCCCTGCTTAGTGGGGAGTCTGCTTCTCCCTCTCCATCTCCTCCTGCTCCTGTTCTCTCTCTCTCTCTCTCAGATAAATAAATTTTGAAAAAAAAAATGTGGGCAGCCTCAGAAGCTGGAAGAGGCAAAGAATGGATTCGAGGGCCTCTAGAAGGAAGGTGGCCCTGCTCATGCTGTGATTTTAGCCGAGGGAGACCTCGGACCTCCAGAACTGTAAAATAATTTGTATTGTTGAAGCCATGAAATTTGTGGTAATTTGTTAGAACAGCAACAGGAAACTAATAAAGTGAGGAAGGCGGAGAGCAGTAAATGAGGTCAAAGAAATAACTAGGGTCAGATCATGTAGGGCCATTTAGGCCATTCTAGAAATTTTAGCTTTTACTCCAAGTAAGAAGATGACCATCGAAAGCTTTCAGCACAGAAGGTACAAGATCTGAATTACATTTTAAAGAATCCTTATGTCTGGGGCGCCTGGGTGGCTCAATCGTTAAGCGTCTGCTTTGGCTCAGGGCGTGATCCCAGGGTCCTGGGATCGAGCCCCACATCAGGCTCCCTGCTCAATGGGAGAGCCTGCTCCTTCCTCTCCCACTCCTCCCGCTTGTGTTCCCTCTCTCGCTGGCTGTTTCTCTGTCAAAGAAATAAATAAAAAAATCTTAAAGAATCCTTATGTCTGATTTTGCAAGAAAGACTAAGGAAGAAAGAGCCTGAAGGGCAGCGTGGGAGGAAGGATGGCTAAACTGGAAACAAGAGACCCATCAGGAGACTACTGAAATAATTCAGACAATAAATGATGGTAGCTTGTCCCAGGGTGGTAAGAGTGAAGAAGATGAGAAGTAATCATGTATTGGAAATATTTTTAAGATAAAACCCAAAGGATCTGCTAATGGATTGGCCATGGGATGTGGAATACAAGAAGGAATCAAAGACAATTTCAAGGTTTGGACTGAGCCGCTGAAGGGATGGAGTTGCCGTTAATAAGCTGAAGAATACCTTAGGCAAAGTTTCGAGGTGGGACTGGTAGTGGTGCAGTGAAGATCGGGAATTCATTTCTGGATATATGCAATTTCTCATTTGCAGTAGGCAGTTGGAACTTTATACGTTTATATTTACCATGATTCTTGATATAACTGAAATCATTCTTATCATCTTCCAGTTTTTATAATTTTTATGCACCATCTTTTTCCTTTGTTGTTCTTATTTAGCTATTCTGCCTTCTGTTTGAAGTGATAGATGTTTCTACATCCTTTTATTTTTTTTTAAGGATTTTATTTATTTATATATGTATTTATGTATTTCTTTATGTAGAGAGTAAGCATGCAAGTGGGGGGGCAGAGGGAGAGGGAGAATCTCAAGCTGACTCTGCTGAGCAGGGAGTCCAACACCGGGCTGGATCCCAGGACCCCTAGGTCATGACCTGAGCCAAAATCAAGAGTTGGAAGCTCAGCCAACTTACTGAGCCTTCCAGGCACCCCCTACATCCTTTTAAAAATTTTCCTGTTGGCATGGATGGTGTGGAAGCTCTACATTAGAATTTATTCTTTACTGTCTACCTCAAAATTTTAACGTTTATTTCTAAACACTTCTAAGAATGTCTTAGTATTTCTGTCTCCCAAAGAACTTGAGGACCTGGCTAATTTTTATGTTTTAACTATGTACTGAAGATCTTCTCTCGTCTTGCCACTACTCACCTTTCTTACTGTAGTTACCTAGAGTTTTCGCTTTGAAATTTAAAAAATAACAAAATCAGTTATAGTAAAACTTATTAATTTATCAATGTCTTTGTTCACCAGTGTTTCTGGCTTTTCATTTCTTCACTCTAGTTTCATTTTTCTTCTTTCTGGAGTGTCTTTTCAATGAGAGACTGGGAGTAATAAACACATAGTCTTTTTATATTTGGACAGATCTCTTTTTTCCTTGTATTCTTAAATGGTAGTTTATCTGGATATATATCATTCAAAGTACACTTCAGATCTGAGGGCTCCTGTCATTTTTCTGTTACAGAAAATTTCTCCCCATTGTCTCTCCAAATATTGCCTGTAAGGCACATCTCCAGTTGCTCCTTTCCCGTCTGGCACCATTCCATTACACAACAGGAATTGATGACCTGGAGTTACAGAACACAGACGATTTTCCTCCATTCTCTCCAGTCCCTTTTTCTGAAATTTCTATTAGACATATATATTTTTTAAGATTTTATTTTTAAGCAATTTCTACACCCCACATGGGGCTTGAACTCATGACCTTGAGATCAAGGATTGCATGCTGCACCAACTGAGCCAGCCAGGTGCCTCTCTATTAGACATATTTTGGAGGTTCCTGATCTATCCTCTATCTTCCTTATATGTTTTCTTTTATTAATTTATTATTATTAGGAATGTCATACATACAAAAGAATATTATAATGTGTACATTGTATACAGGTATAATTTATTGGTACTCATGTATTAAATAATCTGCTTGAAAAAAATAAGACAGGGGCTCCTGGGTGGCACAGTTGGTTAAGCATCTGACTCCTGGTTTTGGCTTGGTTCGTGATCTCAAGGTCATGGGATCGAGCCCCACCTTGGGCTCAGTGCTCAGTGTGGAGTCAGCTTGAGATGTTCTCTCCTTCTCCCTCTGCTCCTCCCACTTGTGCTCTCTTTCTCTCAATCTCTCAAATAAATAAATCTTCAAAAAAAAAAAAAGCATACACCTTTAAAACCTATTATAGCCTTTCCCAATGTTATTCCTATCTCCCACAAGAAGTAAACTAGGATTCTGAATTTTGTATATACAAGTTCTTGGTTTTTCTTTACAGTTTTACTATGGATTTATTTATATACCCCTAAAATAGTTTTGCACATTTCAAAAATGCATACAGATGGTATACCCTATGTAGTATTCTTCTCTATCTTGCTTTTTCTTTTACTTAATATAATTATTTTGACAAGTCTTCACGGTGATGAGTCTATCTTTAGTTCACTCACTATTGTATAATATTTCATTATATAAATACATCACAATTTATCCATCTTCCCTTCAATGTACATTTGGATCATACGCTATGGCAAACATTGCTGCTGTATTATTGTGGTGAACATGTGAGGGGGTTTTTCTAAGGTATATATGCCCTAGAATTAAAATATCACACCAGCAGTGCATTAGAATTCCAGTGACCTATATCCTCACCCACATTGGGTATCATAAGCCATTTTAATTTTTGCTAATATGACAGGTGTGAAATCACATATTTTTCATTTTCCTGAATTACTGATGAGGTTGACATATCTTCATACACACGTTCTTCATAGGTTTCTTCTTTTGTGGAGCCGGTTCATGACTTTTGCTTATGTTTCTGCTGAGTGGTTGTGGTTTTCTTATTGATTTGTGTGAATTCTTTATGCGGTCTCAATTTTAAACCTTTGTGGATTTGTTGCTCATACTGTCTCCCAGTTCATGACTATTCTTTTCACTTTTTCAATGCTGTCTTTAAATTTTAAAAATAAGCTTTTAATTTCAATATTTTTTTATTCTCATTTTACTGGCTACTCTGTCCAGAATGGCATCTTTTTTCTATTCCATGTTCTTAAAAGAATGCCTATTTTACTATAAAGTACAATATTTGCTGTAAATTATTTTCATATCCACTTATTTTTGTTTTTTTTCAAGATTTTATTTTATTTGACAGAGATAGAGACAGCCAGCGAGAGAGGGAACACAAGCAGGGGGAGTGGGAGAGGAAGAAGCAGGCTCCTAGTGGAGGAGCCTGATGTGGGGCTCGATCCCATAACGCCGGGATCACGCCCTGAGCCGAAGGCAGACGCTTAACCGCTGTGCCACCCAGGCGCCCCTATTTTTGTTTTATTTCTACTGTGCTTTAAAAATATCTTCCTGATCTTTTCTTCATAATAAGGATATTCTTTCATTTGCTCCCTTAAAAACAATGAACATACTTATATAACCTTTATTCAAATTCTTCTGTCACTCCTATTTATTCTGTGGTAAATCCCTCCTCTGTTTGTGGACTTTTGGGAAGTCCTTCTTATTTGTCTGTTTATTTTAAATGTATTTTAGATGTTTCTGTAACTCTCTCCCTCTTTTTCTCCCTCTCCTTCTTCTACATCCTTTCTTGTTCCTAATCCTTCTCTCTCTCCTCTGCTTCCCACGTCTCCCTGTCAAACCTTTGAATTTGTTTTCGCTCAACCTTTTGCAGGACTGGTAGCCAACTTGACTCCATTCTTGGTCCTGCAGCTGGGACAATGTCTTCCAGCTTCCACAGCTCTGTAGCTGCATATAAATTCCAGCCTAGCAGGCAGGTGACATACCTTTTCCATGATATTTCCCCTTTGGGAGAGGTACCCCTGCCACTGATTTCAAGCAGTGAGCCTGGCTCAGGTCTCCACCTCTTCGAGAAACATTTTCAATCCAGCCATCCTGCATAAACTGGACTCCTGGCTGACCCTGCCGATTTCTGAACCGGAGGCCAGGAGGCCAACAGGACATCCTCTCAGCTTCGCTCCCCTTAGCTTTACTTTTCACTTATTTCATTTCTGGTGTATGGGGAGACTTACTCTGTTTTACTTATTTTTTTTTTAAGATTTTATTTATTTATTTATTTATTTATTTTAGAGAGAGAGTGATTGAGCAGGGGGAGGAGCAGAGAGGGAGGAAGAGGGAGGGGGAAAGAATCCCAAGCAGACTCTGCTCTTGAGTATGGAGTCCAACATGGGGCTGCATCTCACGACCCTGAGATCATGACCTGAGCCGAAACTAAGAATCAGAGCTTAACCAACTGAGCCACCGGGGTACCCGACACTTACCTTGCTTTAAAGCACAAAAATCTCTCTAAAAATTTCTCATTCTATGTTTTTCTTTCTATCTGGGGGGGGGAGGTAGTATTTAAATGCACAATTTACAACATTACCCTGACATAAGTTCTCTTATCTTCGGATTCCTAGTAATGAGCACAGCTCCTGCCCGAGTGATTGATGCAGTCAACGCAGACATGCATGACTCCGATCGAGGAGAAAATAACGCCTACCATACAGGACTGTCTTGAGGCTTAAAAGTAGTCGGCTCTGACTCTTGCCTTTGGTTTTCGTATTTTTCAGCTAGCTTTATACCATCTGAGTTAGTACCCTGAGGAATGTCTTATTGTTAGACAGGAGTTTGTGGGAGGAAAAAGATTGCACAGAACCTTCCTAATCTGAGCTGGCTTCTGCCTGAGGGCAGATTTTGGGAGAGGAGTTAAGTATCTTCATAATTGGGAGGGAGGAGTGAGCACCAGACGTATAAAGAAAGTCGCCTGGCTCTGGGATGGGAGAAGGCGGTGTGGGAAGGCTAAAGCCAGATCTTCTGGGCTAGCAGAAAGTGAGATGTACTGGGTGAAAGAATTCACAAAAGTATAATCCTAAGCCGGTGATGTGGGGGTTAGCAATCAGGAGACTTACCTAACCTCCCTGTGGTCTGGTCTACCCATACATAAATCAGGAGAGAGAAAGCATGTGCTGCCCACAACCCACAGCACACGTTAAAGGGTTGGCTGAGACTATCCATGAAGCATTTTCAGCTTCCTGGAGGGAAAAAGGGCAGCACAGGGTATATTAATTTTTAAGTGTTTTTATATTAATATTATTAGTAAGAGCTTCAAAATATTATTTTTATGAGCCCTTCTGATTTAGAGGTGTTTATGATATATGCTTTACAATTCGGTTATTTATATTGCTTTTCTTTAATTTTATTTTTCTCATATGTAATTTAAAGAATTTAATGGGAGAACTTGGTTAGGAAAGGCACTAAAACTCACATTCTCTTTTTTACACACAGTAAAACTTAATCCTCCAGGGGTAAATATATTTTAAATATATTTGTATTCACCGTAAGGCAAAGCTCTGTTTGTCTCTACTCTGTCTTTGAGCCTGAGAAGAGTTGCTGTCTAGGAGGTGCTTGGGGGGTGGCTGTTCTGAGGAGAGGCTGACCCAGGGCTATAAGAACAGCAGTGCTGAGCACCTGGCATACCTGCCAACCTGTTGCTCAATCTAGGTATGTTGCCAGAATATCTCTTCTAATAAATAAAAATAAATGTGTACATGCAGGAACCAGACGCTATGGAAATAATCTTGCTCAGTATGAAGAGGGTTTTCATGAACTGCCGTTTTCAAGAACAAGAATTTGCCTCTGAATGGGCTTTAATAATGGATATTGAAATAGTTCTAAAGACGAAAGGAAGGTGAGTGTGTTTGAATACTCACAGAAAGATGTATTTCCTAATGTGAGGTGACAGGTATGAAACGAGACCACAAAATTGTTGGCATTTACAAATATATTATTTATATTCTTTCCTGAATCCAGGTACCATACTGTGATTTTTATCCAACAGTTAAAAAGCTGTGAACCCTGGTAAATTTAACCAAGAGTTATTATACTTCCATCATTACAAAAAGAGACCCCTTTTATTGCTTGAGTTAAGGGTCTGTCCACTGTCATTTTCACCCTGATTTCTATAAGTTTTTCATCTATAAAATTGTATAAAGGGTTGAACTTGACATAAATTCTTCAGAGATGTAGGGTTTGCACCAATTTTTTTCTGCCCCTTAATCACTTTCACGTATTTTACTGTGATTACCTCAGAGTAAGCCAGTGTGCTCTGAAGATCAGAATGTTCTACTCACTTGCCTGTGTTGCAACAGAGGCAACATTCCCGTTCTGGCTTGAATTATTAGTTGAGTAGGCCTAAAGCAGGGAAGCTGGCATTTAAGAATGCCTACCATACACCACGCTTTTCCAGGTTGTGCTTATCCTTTGATCTTTACAACTGCCTTACGAAGTGGGAAGCACCGTCTCCATCTTTATAAATAAGGAAACATGGGCTCAGAGCAGTGGAAGAACTTGCCCAAGGTCACACAATTGATAGGACGGAAATTCCAAGCCTGGTCTTCTTGACTTCAAAGACCCCACAAAATCTTCATTCTCCAAAATGAGGGCTCTGAGTGGGGTGGTTAGAAGGAGGCGTTGAGCTGTCTTTGTTCTTTTCCTTTCTGTTACGAACTTCCAAAGACAAAGAGCAGATGCTCAGTGTGTGGACTTGAACCAGAAGTGCACTTGAACTCACAGCTTTGCCGTGGGGAGAGTTGGACTCTCCTTGAGAAAAAGCATAAGTAGCCCCTTTCTAGCCTCCTGTCAGTCCAGTTCGCCAGCCCCGTGGACTGCCCTCTCCCCACAAAAGCAGTGTCCTCTTACCACCATCCAGGTGTCCCCCTGGCCACCTCTTAGGTTTTTATTCTCAAAGGAAAGCCTCATTCTTTAAACCTCTGTGGTCAGTCAGCAGATAGTTACCAAAGGTCTATACCAGCTAGGAACCATAGTAGAAAAGGAAGATGTAAGGAGAAATAGCACATAGTTCCTGTCCTCCAGGAGTTTACAGTCTTGGAGGCATCCAAACAGGTAGTTAACTACAAGGTGACACATACCTTAGGAGAGCCATGACGCAAGGAAAAATGAGAACACAGAAGAATGAGAAATGAACTCTCCCTGTGGTATTTGGACCAGGCTTCTCAGACAAGACGAGCTTTCTATTGAGTTATGAAAGTTGAATAAGAAGTTAAATAGCTGAAAAAGAGAAAGGAGACAATTCCCCAACAGAGGAGCTGTATGGATAAGGGCAGAGAGGAGTAAAGGGGCGGAGAGTGCTGTGGCTGAGACAGACAGTGGGCGACAGAGCAGTGGAGCGTATTGGTTTCCTGTGACTGTCCTAATGAAGTACCAAACACTGGGCGGCCTCCAAACACCGAAATGCCTCATCTCACAGTGCGGAAGCTCCAAGTCTGAAATCAAGGTGTTACCAGGGTGACACTCTGTAGTCTCCAGGGGAGGATCTCTCCTTGCATCTCCCTAGCTTCTGGGGGTTGCAGGTAACCCCTGTGTTCCTTAACACGTTGTTCCTTCAGCCCAGTCACATGGCCATCTTCTTCCTTGTGTCTTCACATCGTCTCCCTCTCTGTATCCAAATTCCCCCTTTTTATAAGGACATCAGTCATTTTGGGTTACGATCTACCCTAATGATTTTATTTTCACTTGATTACTATTGTAAAGACGCTATTTCTAAATAAATGTACGTTCTGAAGTCCTAGGGGGTTAGGACTTCAACATATATTTGGGGAGGGGGATCCGAGTTAATCCACAACGTAGAGTTAAGGCTAGAAAAGGAGGTTGGGAACTATTGCAAAGAATCATTCATTCAATGAACATTGTCAGTCATATACCATGTGCTAAACAGTTTGCTAGAGAAAAAATAGTTCTTGTCCACAGATGCTCAGTTATTTGAGCTATGATGCAATCAGCTTAGAGTGTAGAATCTCAAAGAGCAGTGTATCATTCAGCTATTGCTCTGTCATTGATGACTCTAAACTTGGTGGCTTAAAGTAAGAATCACTAATTATTGATTATACATCTGTGGGTCACCTGGGGGTCAGCTGATCTAGTCTGCATTCACTTGGGGAGGCTCTGTTTCAAGTATCTCTCATCCTTCTTGGATCAGTGGGCCAGTTGGAACTTGCTCTTCTCATGACAAGGGTGTGGAACAAATGGAAATAAACAAGGACTTTACTTCCATTCATGCATCAATGGTCCCAGCAAGATTTATGGCTGAGCTCGAAGCTTAGAGGGAACAACTATAAAGTCACATGGCAAGGGAAGCAAATATAAAAAAGGTGAAGAATTGAGGCCAATTTACCATATAAACTTTGTAGTCAAATAGACCTTGAGGTCATGTTTGATGGATGGATGGAGATTAGATAGATGGATAGATGGAGAAATAGATAGGTAGGTAGGTAGGTAGGTAGGTAAATAGATAGATATAAGCTAGTACATATCCACTTTACTTCCTTCTAACAACTTGCTTCTGTAGAGTGTCTGATGTCAAATTCTCTCCTTTCTTTACTCCTTGTCCTTTTAATCTGCTGTTTATTTGTTGTCAAAGAAGTAAAAATCTGACATTTAATATAAGATTGTAAGGACTGATAATGGTATAATATTTTCCCAGGAATACACCGAGGGACTCTGTCTAACCTGGGTGGTGGATATTACTTAATCCATCACAGCAAGGTAATGATGGTAGAATTTCAGGCATCTGTGACAGATTGGGGGTTAAGCATAATCTTCTCGCTGTCCTACACAGGCAGTCACCTACTTTACCTGTATGTAAAGCAATTATGATGCTAAGGATACAAAACAGTCCCTGTAGTTGTTTCTCCTTATCAGTCATCACCAATGGAGGGTGATGCTAAGGGCTGCCAGGAAGCCTTATAGAAATGGTGATTAAATCTAGACTTCGGGACCACGTCCACCTCTGTGCTCTGACAACATCTTTATGCTGTCAGGACTCACTCAGTGCTCTTGCCCGTCATTATTGTCATTAATATCATCCTCCCACTAGTAAACGTGTACTCAGCCTCACTGCCATGGCAGCTTCCACAGACCTGAAGTGTGAAGCCATTTCTGGGCTTCCACTGATAATCGAATTACAGCATAAGCCATACCAACTCTTGATCTGTGAAAAAGACAAGGATCTGGATGCCACTGTGCTTTATCAGGCAGAAACACACATTTGCTTTTATGGAAAAAAAAAATTTAAAAGAAGGAATAAATGACTTTTTATGTTCGCCTCTAATAACTGTAATTTTTTCCTCTAATTTTAAAAGTAAAGCATGGTTGGGGCGCCTGGGTGGCACAGCGGTTAAGTGTCTGCCTCCGGCTCAGGGCGTGATCCCAGCGTTATGGGATCGAGCCCCACATCAGGCTCCTCCGCTATGAGCCTGCTTCTTCCTCTCCCATTCCCCCTGCTTGTGTTCCCTCTCTAGCTGGCTGTCTCTATCTGTGTTAAATAAATAAATAAAATCTTTAAAAAAAAAAAAAAGTAAAGCATGGTCCTAGAGAATTGGGAAAATTCCAGAAAGACATTAAAAAAAAAAAAGACCATCCATAATACCACTGCCTGGAGATAATCACAGTTAACATGTTAGTGGGTTTTTTTCATGTTATTCTTACATATACATAAATACATATTTTACATCAAATTAGATTACAGAGAACAGATGCATTACTTTTATTCATCCTTAATATTGTGGGCATTAACCCAGATCATTCTCATTAAATATTCTTGAGGAACATGATTTTTATGCATCTATGCTAGTCCAACAAATAAATTGATACCTTTTCACTTTAACATTTCTGGTTATCACATTTGCTATCCATGAGTCAAAAAATACAGGCTTCATTTTGAGGCTATTCATTGCTAAGATGTTAACCTTCCATTCTCAGTGTTTGCCATAACCTGTGTCCCCCAGAAAGGAGAGCCTGTGGCAGACAGTATGTGTGCTATTTATTTATTGGAATCACAATTCCAAGAAAGAAAGAATTGGGGTTGGGGGTGTGGAGAGGGGGCCAAGGCGAGAGAAGCAAGCAAAGAAGGAGAGCCCACACAAAATGCATTATCAAACTGGTCCCCACAGTGTTGTACAGGAAACTGGAAAGACAGAAAGAGACTTTATCCACAGGTACCCATCTCCCGTTGGACAAAGATATACAACACAGTGTTAATTCTCCTGCATTTCAGGGTTGCACACACATGGACACCAGGTGGAGTGCCTTGTCATCGGCAAGACACTGGCAAGACCCAGCCTGCTCGGGTTGGGTCTGCATGAAGTTGTGGGAGCTGGTGCAGAGGGGCAGCTGGAAAAGAGACAGGCAGATCTCAAGCAATGCAGAAGAGGGGTCTGCTATAGTAACTCACCTACTCTGTGTTTGCAGCTTAATGACTATTTAAAACACAAACCAAGATATAAAGAAAACCCCAATAAATGTTTAAAAGAAATATTTTACTGTTAGTCTTAGAATGTTAGGAGATGAAGGGCAGGGGGAAAAAACCAGAGGAGAGGGTTTTGTGTATCACATCCTAGTAGGGCATTCACAGCCGCCTGCCATTCCTTTCCTTCAAAATCCTCCTAAAAATAACCGCTCTGGGATGCCTTTCTTTATTTATTCTCCCTGAATGAGCACTGTTTGCCTGGTGCTCCCTTGGCATTTTTGCACTGTCTTCATATTGCAGTCATGACAATATTGTAGGATGGATTCTCAGTTTAACAGGGTAGAAATTCCCAAGTATGACTGTTCAGGCTTTTATATGTATGTATGTACTCAAAACTGTGAAGTAATCTAAAACAGAATTTTAGAGCTAGGGGCACTTCATTTCAATACATAAATAGTATCAAATCCCCATCCTGTAAATAGCAACATTTGGGGCAGTTCTGTGGGCAAGGAGATAAATTTGATACAGCAGTGGGGCTGGGAATAAGGTAGCACAAATATACAAATGTTTTATCCAACAAATACTGTTTGATCACCTACTCATTCATATTAAGTACGAGCAAGATATACACAAGAATCAGGTACAACCCTCTATTTCAAATGTTTTACAGTTGAAAAAAGAGCATTCTCTGCATTTGTTATGAACTCAAAGTGCTCCTTAATTGATATTAATTAATTAGATGTTTATAGTAAATAACCCTGAGGAATGGAGGGTAAGCCTTGGAGCTCTGGATTAAGAGAGATGTCGTTTCAACTTTGGTTTTTTCCCCCAGTAGGGGGTTGGCGGGTAGGCCAAGCCTCACTCCACTCATGTAGGAAGGAAAATAGGGATAATATGAACTTCATTGGGTTGCCAAGAGAATAAAATATGTAAAGCACTCAGTACATTGCCAAACGTCTAGTAATTCAATGAATGTTAACTTTATATTGTTTTGATTTCACATTGAATTTAAATGCATTGTTCAGGATTTTATGCCATACCCAAGACTAGAACTCTTGCATTCTGCTTCCCAGTCTAGCGATATTTCCTCTGAGATATAGCCGCGAAGAGTATGGATCCTGACTCCAGGCTTTCAACCCTAGCATCTAGCACAACAGTCTGCATGTAATGGATCGTCAGTAAATACTGTTGAATAAGGAACTGGCAGCAGACTCCAAGTCAAATTATAGAGTTGCTAATGTATAATAAAAATAAAATGTATTTCAGTGCTTTGCTTGGCATTGCTTTGGAGAATATTAAAGATACCAAACATAGTTTGTTCTCTTGGTCAACCATCTGGTGACAAAAACTGTAGGTGCTCAGATCATGAACAAATCCTTCAAGGACACGTTTGGCTTGAGCGGAGTGGGCCTGAGCCCAGAGATGTTGAGGAGATAATTCCAGTTCTCATCATCTAATCAGGTGGAAAGCAGGAAGTGATGGGAGTGGCGGAGGGAAGCAAAGGCTTTTTGCTTTGGGCTAAGGAAAGGCCCATGGCTGACTCCAGAGCCCAGACATCTGGGAAGGGGAGCAGTTCCTGGATCACTAGGGTCTGACTCAGGGGATCTGCAGCAAACATGGTATATCCATGCAGATGGGAAAGGTGCAAGTTATTGAAATCCAGCCCACCTGGAGAAGGACAGGTGCTTCTCTGAGAAGGAGCCAGTGGGATGGAATCCATGTCCTGAAATGTTTACCTGTGCTTATTCTCTGGCAAATAGTTCTGGAAAAACATACTGTTGGAATTTTTCTATTTCATAACCTGAGTATTGCTACAGTGGACTTCCTAGTCACCATTTGTTGAGTAGCTACTGTATGCCTCGGACTATATACATTACCCCATTTAATCCTCTCAATTCTCTTACTTCCATGGAGCCCTGGAGCTCAGGGTAGGGAATTTGTTTGTTTTGCTCATCATTATATCCTCAGTGCCTAAGATAGTGCCTGAAAAGTAGCTTCTCAATAGTTTTTGCTGAATTATAAAAAGAATAGAGAAAATTATCTAAACCTACGGCTCAGAAGGGTTAAGTGACTTGCACATACTAGGAAATGGGGTGTGTGTGTGTGCAGAGACCGGAACCCAGACCCATCAGATCGCAAGTCCTGCCCTCTCAGCCACTCTTACTGGTTTCCCTGTCTTCCTGTTTCAAAGCAGATTGTATCCTGCCACCATTAGTGCCCTAAACACTATCTTCATCTTGTCACTTCTCAACTAAAAATCCTCAGTGTCTCTCAGCCGCCTTAAGATGATTTTTCAGACTCCCTTGCCTAGCATCCCAGGATCTTTAAAATCTGATCTTCATGTTATTTCCCACAGTAAAGTTCAAGCCCAGGATTCTCACTATCGCTGGAACAGGGCTTATGCATTTGTGTCCTCGATCTTACTCCCTTTCTATTGGAAATTACCAATTCATCCTGCCCACCTCTCTGGATCCCCTCCTACTCTTTAGGAAAAATACAGTTGTAACTTTTCAGTCAGAAGCTTTTCTGACTATCTCAGTATGCAATAATTTCTCATTAGGTATCCTACTCTCTAGGCAGTTAGATAATGCTCCTTATGATTCCCAGTCTTTGCTATATACCTAAGTCTCTACGACTCAACTCTCCTTCTATTGAGAGCAAGGAACATGGCCAGAAGCAAGCAAAACAAACACTGTGTCTAGCACATAGGGATTATTGGTTGAATGCTTAATGCAACTATTTTAGGTTACACTAGCTAGGTGACATACATTTAATATATACTTATATGTATATGCACATAACATATATATACACACACACATAACATTTATATATATGAGGTTATTGATTTAGAACAAAAAAGGGCTAACTCTCATATCTCGATACAGTAAAATATCCCTTCCCTGTCCTCTTTCTTTGCCTCCTCATCCTTTTCTGTTGGGAGGGTCCTTTTGTGTCCGTCTGGCAGAGCAGAGACTGTCAATGTTGGAAGCTAGCACGCAGGGTCAGAGACAAAAGTGAGACAAATGCGGGGTCACATCAGCCTTGAGGCTGGACTGGAGTTCAAAGATCCTGGCCAAGATTTCAAGCTAGCTCCCTGCGAGAACTGTGGACTTTCTGAGTGGCAGATTTTACTGCAAGGTTACCGCTGATGCAGTTTCTCAGGGACTTCAACAGGGACATGACGGAATGCCACTCAACGTGCCAGCCAAGTCGGGGACTGGCATGGTGAAAAGCAAGGTTTAGAAAAGACTGTTATTTATGCACCCTTGTTAATGCAAAACCACAGTGATGTTCTTCTTATTCTCAAGATGGGAGGGTCATTCAGACTAAATACCACTGTTTCTTCCAAGTTAATCAATTGTTAGGGAAATGCTAACAAATCTGGCTAACTATGTGCCGCCTTAGAGTGGTGGTAGGGAGAGGCTCTCTCCTTCCTGCACTGCGCATGCAAGCACAACAGATGAAAAGCTGCCCACGTCCCTTCTCAGGAGGGCCATTTCTAACCCTTCTGGGGTAAGAGAATGATTTGTGCTGAGCAGTGGCTCGCAGCAGCAGCTGTTCCTATTCCCAGAGGAATCCAGTCGCTCCAAGGGGGAAAAAAAATACCACTGGGAACAATCCCCTGAAGACTGTTCAGGAAGCAGACCAGGGCCCGACACCATGGGAAACAGAGACACACACCTGAGCTCCTAATAGCTGCTCTGGAAGTGCTGTTCAATTAGTCGTTCACTTAAAAAAAAAAAAAATGGTTTCCTTTTCTCTGAACGGTAAAAGCAAGTTAGGGACCTAGGGATACTCTGACAGCGAAAGCCCCTTTGGAGAGGAAGCTGGTATAGGTGGTACACTGCACTCAGTTACTGCTGACTTGTGTGCTTGGGCCCAGTGAAGGGGACTAGATAGCTAGCAGGATGCAAGCTCTTTGAGGCAGGAGCTACGTCCTGTTAACCTCTAAGCCCTCCGCTTCTGGAACATTACAGACACTCAGGAGTGTTTATGGAATGCACTTACGCTTGCACAGGTCAATAAATGGGCTAATAAATGAACAAAAGTAGTTGTCTTTTTCTATCTTGCTTCTTCTTGAATATTAGCCCAAGATTATCAGAATATTGTTACAAATCCTCTACTGTAACACTCAAATTTACCATAATTAAAACTTAATGTTTCCTGAATTCTCGATAGCTTCCAAATACTCTAACCATAATGGACTAAAGCATGCATGTTTACTCAGAGTTTTGAAATAAAACATGCTGCTCCCCGCTGAAAAAAACAAAAACACAAAAAACACTACAGAAGCAATTACGATGTGACCTCTGAGTGTTCTTTGTCAACATCAAGACTGGGCCGGCTTCCTTGACTGTGACCACTCATAAAAAACGATCTGCGCTACTAACTTCAGGAGCCGGAGGATGCTCGACAGATTTGCGGGAGATTGTCACACTGCTCTGGCCTCTCCGCTGGCTTCCAGGAGCAGCGCTCCAATACCTTGTAATGCCATTACTGTCACTCCCCAACAAGCTCAGAAATATGTACTGAGAAATGAAATTTTCTTCAGACATTCCTTCATCTAAGCCTCCCAACTCAGAAAGATAGAAGGTTCTACCAAGCGAGTCAATTTTGTCTTAAAGGCAAATAAAAAGTTATTGGCATGAGGTTTCAAATATCTCAGGGAAAGTAATACCTGTAGCATGGCTGGAAAAAAAAAAAGAAAAAAAATTCAAACAAAAAAGGCTACTGGCTTTAGGCGCAACTTGAAGAAAATGAAAATACTTTCCCTGTAACTCCTTAAGCATTCTCTCATTTCTGGAGGTGCCCTAATCCGGGTCGGTAATCTGATTACTTCTTAAAACCAAAAGGATTACTTGTAATCGCTTGCCTCAAAATTCCCGTCTAAAGGCTTCAGAAATCGTGTGCGCCTGCGACTACGATGGCAACAACATACGTACGGCGAACAGACTTAACTTCCAGTTCACATCCATGCACAGCTGCACTTGAGGCGAAGGGAAAGTCAAAGCTGCTGAGGCAACAGGCAGGGGAACCTGCCCCGCTTCTCCTAGTGCGTGTGATTCTACCGGTGGGCGAACGCACCCACCGTGCACTCAGACTGCGCGGCGAAGCGCTTCCTTCTATCAGTCACACGCCAGATCTCAGTGGCACGAAATCCTATGAACCCGCGTGTAGAAAAGAAACCCGTGAGACAGTGAAGTATGATGCAGACACTGATCCTCTTCCCTCCCCTTGTGGTTAATTTCCCCTGCCTGGCAGGTCTCTGGTTGGCTTCAGCTGGAGGGGAATAGGCTAGAACAGTTTTCGGATCCTGTGGATGGTTTTACCACCAGCTGTGCTTACCTAAGCAAAATGAATTGGTTAATTGAAGCAATTACCTGGCAATTCAAGCCCAAATACCTCCCCGGGAGAAGCAAAGGAGGATCATTTGGAGTTTTTGCCAAATTAGGCTAACAGAATACATCCTGAAAACCGACTGAAAGGTTGAGTTAAAGGGGTGTGACACTTCTGTCTTTGGGGGACACAATACCAGGCTTCACATGGACTTACTCTGAACTATGAGCACATGTGTACATGTTAAGAGTGAGGAAGATCTATATACTGGAATTAAAAATTAAAAAAAAATTTAAAAGGTACACCTGAAACTAATATAACACTATATGTTAACTATACTGGAATTTACATTTTAAAAATTAAAAAAAAAAAAAAAGAGTGAGGAAAATCTAGGTTAGCGGTTCCCAAATTTTAACAAGCATCAGAATCACCAGTAGAGTTTGTTAAAACTCAAATTGTTGGGCTCCACCTCCAGAATTACTGGTTCACTAGGTCTAGCGTAGGGCCTGGGAAGGTGCAATTTTAACGATTTTATTTATTTATTTGAGAGAGAGCAAGCGAGCCGGAGCAGGGGGAGGGGCAGATGGACAAGCAGACGCCCTGCTGAGTGTGGAGCCTAATGCAGGGCTCGATCCCAGAACCCCAAGATCATGACCTGAGCCAAAGTCAGACACTTAAACGACTGAGCCACCCACGTGCCCCATAATGTGCATTTCTAACAAATTCCCAGTTGATGCAAATGCTGGTGGTCCAAGCACCACATTTTGGGAACAACTAAGTTAGTCTTCTCTATCTCTCACTCTTTCTCTCAAGAAGATGAAAACAATGGGAGGCTTCCAATGGCAAATTACATTTCCTCCCATCCCTTGAAAATCCATACTACTACTAAGATGTATTTGTTCACTCAACAAGTGTTTTGTTGAGCATCCACCATGTGATGCTTATCTTGGCGATACAGAGATAAAGACCAGTCTTTATCCTTAAAGGGGCTCCCAGTCCGATGGAGAGATGGACACAGCCAGATGAAGATGAGGATGAGGCAGTGTGAGCAGTGATACCATGGAAGTAAAGACCGGGAGCCACTGGGAACACAGAAACTCCACCTGGACAGGAGGTCGTCTGCTCCTCTGCGCACAGTAGGTTTTCAGTGTATGAATGCACTGCTTCTAATCAGCCATTATATAGGTACTCTATAGTGACCCAATCTGCCCAATGGAAAATTTACTGAAGAAGTAGCTCGTTTCAAATTGACTCCTGAATCGGAGCCAAAGGAAAAGAACTTTAATCACCACAAATCTGGTTTGAATTTAGGCTGGCAGATTTTGAAATGAAAAAAAAAAAAAAACCTGAATCCTATTATCAACTCCTTGAACGTGCTACTTCCTCATAATCAGTAGCTTTTTCACTTTACTGAAAAGCAACTGTATTGGGGAAGTAGTTATTTTCGGGTGAACAAAGTTATCAGGTATGAAAATAGATGCTGTTCTTCCAGCTTCCTTTGACAACAGCCCTGGGCAGCAAGGTGCTGCTCACAGTGGCATTTTTGTTATGCAAAATAGTCTGATGAAGCTCATTTTTGAAAAACTACACTCACATTCATGGCTAACATGTGGCCTGGTGAATGGAGTAGGTACTAGCTTGTTTCGCTAAAGTATAAAAAAAAATAAGGGTAAATAGATCTTTTCATGGATTCAAAATGAAAAAGTTGGGGGGGGGTGTTTATGTTCCTTCATTTAGGACAATATGCCAATATCTATTTTTAATAATAGTTTGCTGATTCGATTAAGACCAAGTTAAAAAAATCAATTGCTATAAGTTGTTCACCAGCCTCTTAGAAAGGCTTTGTCCTTTGGTTTAGGGGGCTCCTTAGTTTAGATGGATTTCTTTTTAAGTTTCATTTCTTCATTAGTCAAAGAATAAAGTAGAAGACCACATACTTCTTCCTTTTAGCAAGTAGACAAAACTCTCCATTCTGGGCCAAGACGACTTTTTGAAGGTATACTAGGGAAGTAAGTAAAGACAGTAATAGTAAGCCGCTGTGACATGTAAGCAAATTAAAAGACAGTGAGGCAGATAAACTACTTTCCTAACTCTAAGATTTTTATGGAACTTACAATAAATGATTACCTCCCTTTTATATTACATAGCAACTTAACCTTTGATTGGTAAAGGAACGTCCTAATTTACAAAGAAGTAATGTTCTAAAAGTCTGTAAGCCAGTCGTTTCAAACTCGGAATGCTTTTCCCACAGAAATGTGTTATAAATTGTGGTCTACCCAGATTAGCCCTCATGAGCATATTCATTCACAATTTATCTACTGCACTGAAATGTAGGGGCAGATAATACGTACCCATAATGTAGAAATAATTTTAAAAGCTGCGATTTTGAATAAAAAACTCTAAGGTTTCATCTCAGGATACTCGAGGAAAAGAAGGTGTCATAAGAGGTCAAAAGGGTAGATGAAAACATTTGGTGAAGATGTTCAAGTGGGATCCTGAAACTATTAATACTTTAGTATTTGATGACGTTTGTCACTTAGAAGATTACGTCAAAACATGGATCTGGTGCAGCATTAAATATCCTGTTTACAGGTCGGCCACGGCGAGTGTTAAACTTTAGCTCAGTATAGTTTATAAATACACTTTACCGAGAGAGGAATGAAAAGTCCTCTTTTCTGATGTGGTCGTGATCATCGAACAAACAACTTGAAGCATTCATTTGTAGCCCTTCTCTCTGTTGCATTTCTTGATATGATCATCTGATAAATGGTGACTTCACTGATCTACAGACCCAAGAGGGAAGATACCTAGATATCTTATAAGATTTTGCTAACCATTGTATCCCCAGCACTTGGCAGAAAGCTGCTTGAGAGTATTTTTTGAATGAATAAGAAAAAAAAAGGATTGGCCTAAAGAATATAGAATTGTGTTAAAAATATAGATGTTTTAAAAATGAGTGTCTGAAATTACATTTATTATTAATCTCTGTGTAGCCGAGTGTCTGAAATTACATTTATTATTAATCTCTGTGTAGCCAAAGGGGGGGGGAGAGTCATAGCCAAAGATTGGGGTATAAAAATAAATTTCCCCAAGGATGAGAACAGTTGGTAAGATAGTTTATTTGGTGAAAATCAAGTAGTTAGGTCTGTCCAAGCATGTTTAGTTGTTTCAAAATAAGGGGGATTGGGATCCATCAGCCTTTAGGATAGTTAAGAGGCAACGAAGGCCCCATGCAGGTGTAATCAGTGGTGTGCATACCAATGGCAGAGCAGTAGAAGTCCACACAGTGTGCAGGTAATAGGTTGGGTGGAAGCATTATCTGTAGAGAATTAAAAAAGAAAATTTAAAAAGAAAAGTCAGTCTACTTTTTAGTATTACTATATACCTGCAATTCTAAAAAACATCAGTGATAAAAATATTCCTCTGTAACAAGATCTTTTCCGGTCTAAGTACTAAAAAATCCTGCAGTTACTGTTGTTTTAATTTAGTTACTGTTGAATTTTTATTATTTATTTATTTATTTACTTACTTATTTTTAAAGATTTTATTTACGTATTTGTCAGAGAAAGAGAGAGAGAGAGAGCACAAGCAGGGAGAGCAGCAGGCAGAGGGAGAAGCAGGCTCCTACTGAGCAAGGAGCCTGATGCGGGGCTCCATCCCAGGACGCTGAGATCATGACCTCAGCTGAAGGCAGATGCTTAACCGACTGAGCCACCCAGGTGTCCCCAGTGTTGTGTTTTTAATTATTTATCTTTACTAAGCTTTGTAGTTTAAGTGGAGGTTGATTCAGAGAACTTCTAGTTGCATACTGGGTCCCCAACAAAGGTGGCTTTGCCTACAAATGCTTGTTTTAAGAGTGAGTTCTTAAGAGTTTGGGATTATCCAAGTTCACTTCAGGAACCCCTGCGGTTTTACATATTCCTTCCTTTAAATAGCAGATTTTGAAAAGCAGTGTTAACACAGTAAGTAACAACTTGAAGAAATAGAACTTGAGTTCTGGGCTAAAGTTTTTCATGCACAATATTTTCCTTAATCTGGATTCTATGGAGGGGACTTCAGAAGCACTCGGAACCTACTGAAACAGATGCAAAAATGTGTGTGTGTGTGTGTGTGTGTGTGTGTGTGTGTGTATTTTTAACAAGAGGTTCCATAAGTTTCATCAAAGAGGTCTGTGACCCCAAAAACATTAAGAGCCACTGGGACAAAGTATATCCAATGTATCTTTTACATTCTTCCATATTTTATAATGAGGAGGAATGAGCAGAAACGTTTTTCTATAAAAATATTTGAGTTACAATTATAGTCATATTTGAAGTATATAGTATATGTCATCTTCATTATACAATGTCATTTTGCAAAAGGTGAGTTTGAAATCTAAGGAGATTTAAAAAGATGAGCAAAAAAGGATGAATAAATGTTTCCATCCACTATGTATATCTGTATCCATACATATGTACAGATATAATGGAGTGCATGATACTGAATATCTGGAACATCATCATCTTGCTGTATTTGAATAAAAGTCTGCCCTGTAACTATGTGGGTAAGAAAATGTCATATCAGGGGCGCCTGTGTGGCACAGCGGTTAAGCGCCTGCCTTCGGCTCAGGGCATGATCCCGGCATTATGGGATCGAGCCCCACATCAGGCTCCTCTGCTATGAGCCTGCTTCTTCCTCTCCCACTCCCCCTGCTTGTGTTCCCTCTCTTGCTGGCTGTCTCTATCTCTGTCGAATAAATAAATAAAATCTTAAAAAAAAAAAAAGAAAATGTCATATCAGATCTGGGATTAGAATCATAAAATTTTAGCATGGAAGGGATAGTGGTAGAGTCTGAAACTTTGTTCTTGCTTCTAGCACTGACTTTAAGCTCAGAAGATATAAAATAGTTGCTTTATGATTTGTCTCTAAAAGAATAATAATAGTTGAGCTGCGTTAGGTGCTTGCTATGTGTTGAACACATGCTTTTATGAATTATCTCATTTATCCTTAAAATAATCTTACCGGATAGACCCCATTATAGGTCCTATATTACATATAAGGAACTAAGACTTAGGGAAGGTAACTTAGCCCAGATAAAACAGGTCGAAGGTGGAAAATGAGAATTCTAACTCAGTCTCCCTCCCTCCAGGGCCGGCTCACTTACTGACCACCTTAAACTGACTTCCTGTTACAGCATCACTTGATTTGATCTGTTTTCAAAAATTTGTATTACCAGAGTTCTTGACAGCACCTACCCTTTGATTAAATACTTTCAGTGAGGGAAATTCTACCACTTTCCTCAAGAGCCCACTGCGGAAACAAACTCTTCTGTAAAGGAAACCATTACTGAATGTTTGCGGAAGGTTAACAGTAAAGTAGGCATTGCCTCCAATATCGCACTAGACAATGGCTTCCCAGATCATGGACTTGATGAACACAAAAACAAAACGATTGGGATTAACAAGAACAAATCTGGGCAGGATGTAAGTGATCACAAAGAGGAGCGTGTGTGTGTGTGTGCGTGTGTGTGTGTGCGTGTGTGTGTGTGTGTGTATGTGTGCTATAGGGCGTTTTGAAAAATCGTTTGACTGTCCATTAATGTAACTATTTTTTTTCTTGATATAAATATTTTGGATTGGTGGCAGTAGCCAGGTGTTCAGCCTGGGGGTGCCAGAAAGTAGAGCCTGCCTGACACAAGGACTTATTGAACATACTTCACTGGGGAGTGTGGTGATCCCAGGGATGGAACAAGCCCAGGATGAAGAATCAGTACAAGGATGTGTTATCAAGCTGGCCGCTGATTTAGGTGACCGGCTGCTTAATTCAGCAAGACCATCTACGGAGCGCTATGTTACACATTTCAGAATCCTTTGTCAGAAGATAAAAAGGGGAACATTTATCCATGGGCCCCCATATCCCACTAGCCAAAGATTCACCACAGACTGTTTAATCTCTCATGTTTCTTTGTGGGTTTTAGTCTACACCGAAACTTCAACCAAGGAGCCTCTGGATGGAGGAGAGATGCAGGAGAGGCCTAGAGTGAGGCACTGTCAGATTGTAACTGTGTGAAGCTGGCTGGAGCCCACTTAGAACTGATTGCTCTTGCAGTGCCTAAAATAGACAGGTAGGCTCCGAGGATTTGAAATGGTACATGGGAGGTGCGAGATAGAAAGTAACAGTATTTTTTCATAGATTCACAGTTTTTCATTTGCTGGCCTTTAATGTCCTGTATATCCTATTCACTGGGTCTAGCAGAAGAGTCTCCAGCTTTCATTATCTGTTCATTCTTGTGATGAATATTCATTGAGTGTGTCAGGCCTTGTGTAGGGAACTGGGGATAGAAATATAAATATGATAAAGAGATTCTCTGCTGTCACAAAGCCTACTGCATTACCAAGTCTGTGCCTACCACAGTCCTAGCACACAGTAGGCATTTTAAGGGAAGAAAATAGTCTTCTAATGCAATCAGTATTAAATGAGTATGAAGTACTCTGGATGTCTTAAATGACCAGAGGGATGTCCCACTAGACAAACCACTCTATCATCCTTGCAGGAAATCTCTTACCCACTGGCTATAATGGCTTATGTCTGCCCTGGGAGTAAAGCCTGTTTACTTTATTATCAATGTACTGCCTTGGGAGAGGGGAGGCTGAAATTTAGACAGATTTCTGTACTTATTTGTAAGGTGCCTCCTAGGCATAAGAGGACAGTCTGGGGAGCTGGAATCCAGGAGCATCACCAGCAGCAGCAGCAGCAGAGGCCACACCTACACACACCTGGCAGTCTTCCCAGGCAGAAGGTGGAAGATGCCCTGTCTCGTTGCCAGCGCTCTTTCCTTGAGCATCCCACTGGCCAAACAACCACCAGCTGACTTTACCCAAAATGCCTGGTTTCAGGAGCCAACTTGTTTCAGCATTTCCACAGAAGCACTCAGGTGGGAAATACATTGATTCATTAACATCTCTGATACACAGTTAGCTGCGTCCTGTTGTCAGAGGAAAATGCCATGCCGGAGACATATTTATATGATGATAAAGTTTTCAGTGCCTTCGGAAGATGCTGAAATAAAAATGAAATCAGGATAAAATTATTCACATGATCACACTTTGGAGGGCAGGTAAGTCTTCCTAGCCTTGAGAGTGGTTTCCCTCACTGGAGACCCATCTTCTGGCCTTCTGTGACAATGAGGCCCGAGGTTACATCATGCTGATTACCTCTGAATTATCTGATGTATGGGGAGCTGTCAGGGTTCTTTAGTATTCACATTAAACTCTCAGGGCAGGGTGACCAGAGCTTGCCAGTGCTTTATGGAGCAGTCTAGGCAGCCAGGCTGCGGGAGGCTTTCAAGGGGAGCTTTCCACCTGTGGGGAGGAGTGGGGCCACTGTGTGGTGGCACCGGGGCAGAGGCCCCAGACTGGGAGCTGGAAGGGCAGACAGATAAACTCAGTTGGCTCTTCAAAGGGCTCGGTCTAGTGAGGGAGCACAAAGCCCCCCAGTAACAACCCCCACCTCGCACCCCAGAGAGAATTTCATGGTTCAAAAAGGGTAAGGATTTCTTCTGGAGAATAGATGTGCAGGCCCAGGGCGCCTCTCCCCAGGGTGCCAGTGGTAGAGTGGGGGAGAAAGCTCCTGGGAGAGAGCATCTGAGGCCACGCGCCGGCTTGTGTGCTGCTTTACGGGACAGATGTGCGTTGCTGTGTGTGGGGGAGTAGGTGGGGGAGGCGAGGCGGGTGCTAAGACTGCCTCTCTGCTTTCTGGGGAAGAAAGGCGGAAGTGCGAGGATACACAGAGCTGGGGGGGGGGGGGGAACCAGTGTAGACTCCGCTGCATCAAGAGTGTGGACGTGTGGGTGTGGCCTGCGAGTACTAGGAGGGGTGCAGGCGCAGAAGTTACTGGAACAGGAGTATGACAGGTTGGAGCTGCAACTCAAGCCGCAAATGAATCATTCATTCTCTTCAGAGACCTCTCCTTCATTTCTATAAAAATGTTTAATACCATTTGGGGTCAGAGAAGGAAGGAAGAAAATGCACCCCGTTATCTTTTTAGTAGAATACCACCTCCCCTCCACGGGGAATCAGATGACCCCAGGATTCAAACATGTTCAAAGTAGTACATAGGAGCCCTGTCTGGGAAGCACTTTTGGAATCTAGGCGCAACGTGTGATGGTTTAGTCTTCACGCTACGAACTAACCTTGGGATATTAGCTAAGCCATTTTAACCTCGACGTGCCTCAATTTCCTCATCTGCCCTCAGAGAGTAACGTGAACTTGATCTCTGCGCGGGGCAGTGGTGCTGATCCAACTGAAATTGGTGTGTGCGCGCTCCCTGAAGCCGGCACCGCGCTCTAGGCGAGGCAGGAAGGCACCGCGGTGTTATCCTCGAGCCCCGAGAGACTGGTGGGGGAAGACTCGAGCTCTAAAATTAGTCCAGCTTCCAGGCCCGGCGCCGGGAGCGCCCTCCAGCTCTCCGCGCCTCTCCCACAACCCCCTCCCCGCCCGCCCCCTCTCCCCCGCCCGGCGCTCCGAGATCGCGAGTCAGCCCGGACGCCGAGGCTTCTCTCCCCCTCGCCCTTTTCGCTCGCGGTTTGGGAGGAGGAGACAGCGAGAGAAAAGCGAGGGGGGCGACGAGAGAGGGGCTTGGCTGTGCGTCGGCGTCGGCTGTGATGGGGAGCTGGGAGCAGCCAGGCGGCGAGCAGTAGCGGCGGCGGCGGCAGCACGGAGCAGACACGAGAGCCGGCCCTGCTCCCGGCAGGCTGCGCTGTGATCTGGGCTGCGGATTGGGATCTCGCGCCCCGTCCCCCTCCTCCCGCTGCCGTTCTCCTCCTCCCGGCTCCCCTCCTCCGCCTGCGAGCCTCCGAACGGCGAGCGCCTCTGCCCGCGGCTCCAGTCCCGGAGAGCGCGCGGCGGGCACTGCGGCGGCGGCGGCGGCGGCCGGGTGGTCGGCTCCTCCTGGGCTGGAGCGCTCGGAGAGGAAGACCGCGGAGACAGCGCCTGGTGGAGCCGTGGATCACCGGCGAAGGCAAGGGTGCGTGGGGATTTTAGCGTGATTATTTGGCTGCCGGGTGCACCGGATGAAGCGCGCCTCCAGGAGCACAGCTCCAGCTGCCGGTGCAAATGGGCTGCGAGGTGGGCTCAGGGAAGCGAGAGCCGGCGGAGCGCGTGGGGAAACTTTTCACCTTGTAAAGTTCCTGCCTCGGCACGGCTCCGAGCCGCCGCCGCTGCCGCCGCCGCCAGGAGGGAAGAGAGGCTCGGTCCTGCGGCAGCAGCCGGGAGGTTGGCATGGAGAGTTGGCCAAGTTTGAGGCTGAGAATTTGGGGAGGGCCGCGAGGAGGCTTGGGTATCCGGGCACCTATCCCTGGGTCCCTCAAGCCCCGGACGCCGGTTGCAGGTGGATGAGAGGATCCAGGCGGCTAGCGTGTTTGGTAGCCGGTGCCTGTCGGGTGCAGCGGGGATGTTCAGATGCCGATGGATGCACTTGGGCGACCTGGAGGCGCAAGTTGGGTGGTTGCTTGGCGAGGCGCAGGGCGGAGCAGGGGGGCCAGATCCACTTTAGCCGGGGAGGGGAAGGGGTTTCTGGACTGTCTGCAGGTCAGCGCCACGCTTGACTCCGGCTTGCGGGGATCACCGGCAGGGTGAAATGTTCTGAGAGGCAGTGCCTCTCGGACTGGGGCGACAGCTTTTAACAGAGTGCCGGGGAGGGAGGATTTGTCCTTCTTCTACAGGGAGAAGGAAGCAGAGCGTCTAGGGAGAGTGCATGATTTTTGGCGGGCCGGCTTGCACGCGTGAAGGTTGCTTGTCTTTGAAAAGAAAGCAGCGCGGGTCTGACCGCCCCGGGGGTGCGTTGCCTCCCTCTCTGTGTCGGGAGGCGGGAACGCGAGGGCGCGCCAGCTCTGCGTTGGGGGCCCCTTCCCGGGCGGGTGTGGATGGACCCCCTAGCCGGGACGAGTGTGGGTGCGGGGCCGGGGTCGGGGTCTGAGGGGAGCGGCCCGGAGGCAGCGGAGACCGCCGGGACCGTCCTCGCGCGGCGCTCCATGCGCGCCAGGATTTCGCCAGTGGGGGTCGCTGAGCTAAAGTGCATCCGGCCCCGGGGCGTGCGCGAGGCGGCGAGCCCGGGTATTTTTAGCGGTGCTGTGGTCTAGTCCTCCCTCCCCTCTCCCACTGACTTTTGTCGCGCGTGCTTTCCGAGATGGTTAAACATTGACCTGGATTAAGGCTTCGCGGAAAGCAACTTTTATTGTGCACTTTCCCTGCTCCGCTGTCGAGGGCGGCGGCGCGCTTGGGGCTGGGATGAGGGGGTGGCGGGAGTTTGGCCGCGAGCTGAGGGAGCCTCTAGGGTAGCCTGCGACAAGAGGAAAGGGGGGCACCCCCGGGATGTGTGTGTGTGTGTGTGTGTGTGTGTGGTGGTGATGGTGGTGGTGATGGCATCCTGCGGCTGCAGCTCCTTATAATAATGGGGGCCAACCGGGCAGCGGAAGGGGTCCCTGAATGGATGCGAGGAGAGCGAGGCTGCGGTGACCGGGCGAGATTGCCCTGGGGGGCTAGGAGAGGCTCCCGGGCGGGAGAGGCGCCAGCGGCCCGGAGCGTGGGCGGTCGGCGGCGGTGGTCGGTGGCGGCGGCGGGTGGCGGCTGGCCGACTCGGCCCGCCTGGGCCCCCGGCCCCGTCTCGCCGCCGCCGCGCGCCCACTGGGACTCCGCTTCGGGTTCGGGCGAACCTGCGGCAGCCGCGGCGGGAGGGAGGGAAGCGCGGACCGCGCAAATGATTGAAGAGTCTTTTCTCCTCCTCAACCCTCCTACCGCTCCTCCCCGCCCCCAGACTCCGGCGCGTTTGTTTTCCAAGTTGGATCCCACTTCCATTTACAAGTGTCAGACAAACCCGCACGAACCTCCCCCACTCACCCCGGCCCCAGCCTGGCGGGAGAGGGGGCGGGGGGCGAGCTGTCTGCGCGGCGCCCGGGGCTGTTCGACGCTCCCACCCAGGGCTCGACCAGCCCGGGTTCACTTCGGTAGGTCCTTGTTTAAAAAGATAACACGTAAACAAACAACGAAACCCAGACCGCTCCTGGCCACTTTGTATCCCGCCGCTTTTCTCTAGCTAGCTTCGGACGTATTAATTTTCTGGCCCCAACGCTTGTCTTTTCAAAGGCGAGTCGCGGGCGGTGGGAGGAAGGGGGCGGGGGAGCAGGCCGACCAGTTCATCACGGTGGATTTGTGCTCCTGGCTTTGTTGCTAGGATTAGATTCTCCGATTGCGCCCGGGCCGAGTTAAAATACGTGCAGAGGCTGAGAACCGGCCAGAAAGACTGCAGACGACTTTGCCTGGGATCCAGGCGGCAAGTTCAGGTGGTGGAACGGGGAAGCCCGCCATCTAGGAATTGAGGACTTGAGGTGCCCCCTTGTCAGTGTCGACTAAGGAGAGCCCAGATTTTGTCTCTACAGGCGCTGAATTTAACTCTTAACGTTTACCGAACGCTTGAATGCTGTTCTGGTTTGTGACGTGAAGATTTGAATCTGAGAAGGCAAGGAAGGGAGGGGATGGAGGAGGAAGAAGGAGAGAGAAGAGATTGAGAGATGGAGATTCTGCAGAATCTGGGAATTGTACAGAGGCAACTGCTCCTGCTTTTCCATTTCTCTTTCTTTCTTTCTTTCTTTCTTTCTTTCTTTCTTTCTTTCTTTCTTTCTTCTTATTCCTAAATTGGAGCAGTTGAGCAGTGAGAGAATAAAGAACAGCCAAGAAAACCAGGGCGCCAAGAGACAAAGACAAAAAAATGCATAATAACTTGAGCGCTTTGATGTGCTTTTTTTTTTTCCTAATAGGGTTGAAGTGGGGGAAGGGTTCTTAACATTTCACAAGGAGAAAAGTTGTCTCTTAGAATTAAACCGAATGCTGATATTTAATCATGAATCCGTGTGGTTGCCTTTTGGGAACTTGGACAATGAATAGTGCTGGGGCCAGTTTCTATGCACAGTGCACTGGGATGAGAAAGTTCCCAGAACTGTCCAGTTATAATGTCTTCATATCTTAACCACACAGAGAACTCCACATGAAAGGCAGCTGGCTCAGAGATCAGAAATCAGTGGCTGCTGGGCTGGCTCCATCTCTTGTGGCTGCAGGATTTTCACAGCCAGGGATTGTTGACCAGTGACTGGCTATCAGCATCCCCGCCCTGCTTTTTCTTCCCCCTGCATTTTATTTATTTTGGTTCCTGGCAGAGCCATTTTGGGATTTTTTTTAAATAGGACCCAGTCTATTTGTTAACTAGCAATTACAGTTGTGCTGAGCTACTCAAAAATGAAATGAGTAGCAATAAGCAGAGTGGCTGCCCACTGACCTGTATGCTATATGGTTATTTTGCCAGCTCACAGCTTTTTATAAAGCAGCTCTTCAGGCTACTCGCAGAAGAACATTTTGATGTGTCAGGTTATGTTATCCTTGCTTTCTTCATATGTTGCAGAATGACCTGCTGTAATCTGGTTGATGAATTATGTCAAATAGAAGTAGGCAATTACGAGTGAGGAGAGGATATTTAGTCATTACCAGCTGGCCCGAGGAGTGCTCCCAGTGGCTGTTCTGTTATACTATATTTATAGCTCATAATGCAAATAGGACCAAGGTGGTTTTATCTTACCCTTGGTGGAGTTGGGTGTGGCATTCATTGATAACCCACACCTATCAGGTTAACTGGTGGGTGGGGTTTTCCCTCTGGGGCTAGAGGCAAAGGATAATATTGGGGGTGTTTGGTTTCTTCCATTGTGGGTCATTCTTAGGCTTTTTTCCTTGGGCTGGTGGAGCATTGAGTGGGGATCGTCTGATGGGATCAGGTGGGCTGGGCCATTCGGATTGATTTCCTTTGATTGCTGGGGAAGGACTATTGATGAACCCTTGTCTTTGCTGATTGTGACAAACACCAGGGAGGAATGGAAATTTAAAAGAAAGGGATCTGACAGACCTAGAGGGAGGGCCATGTCTGCTGCCTAATTCCGTCCTGCAGAGAAGAGATCCCCTGATTTCCATAGATGTTAAAGGCAGAAATGCACCCCCTGTATATATTGCCTTGCTTATTGATAAAGTTTTCTGAAATACTTTTCAATCTGTAGTTGTTGCATATGTCATTTTGGGAATCCTTCTACCCAATTGTGGGGGTTGGGTTTGTGTTTCATAAGTTTGTCCTCTTGAGGTTGACCACAGTGCCTGCTGCCTAAGAGGCACAAAATAGATACTTGTGGCTTACGTGATTTCCTGGATGAAGACCTTGAGGGTAAATAGATCTTTTCTCTGTTTTGGCCAATTTGATTCTACAGGCTTCTCAAACACTGATTTTCTGTCAGTTGAAGAGTATCTGCTCCTCTAATAAGCTCTTGTCTTTCTTTGTTTATGTTGCCTCCCTTTCCCCAAATTTCTAAGACTAATTTTAGGACAGCTTGCCTTTCCTTAAAGAAACAAAAATGAAAAGATTCAGCTGAATGCCACAGATTGAATTTATTGAGAACATATTTGACACTTGTCTGGCGGCTTTCAGCCAGTTTCTGGTCGACCAAAATAGTCTGTCAGTTACATGTAACAGTGACAAATGACCATTCTAGTCTCTCTGGATTGGACTGGTACTCCTAGGTTAGTCTTAATTTTAGCTTGTTCTAGGATTGAGATATATTTGTATTAAGTAGAAAGGGTAAAAATTTGAGAGTGGATTTACTGGCCTGATGATGGTCAGAGAAAATAGAGCACAAATTTCAAAGCCTAACGATCAAACCCTTCATATAATGGAAGTGTGTTGTTTCCTTCACTGGGTAGATATGTATGAATAGGAGACCTGGGAGGAGGCCTGGGGAGGGTTGTAGGATTGTCCTCCCTTTGGTGATGTTTTATGTGAATGTGGCCTTGTCTGGACAGAAAAGTTGTGTAGGCGACCTTGAGAAGGATCCTTGAGCAGATTTTAGTCTTTCACCTTTCTGAACTTACAGGCTTTCAAGACTGTGGATTTTAGCCTCCATTTAATAAAAGAAATTTGTTTAATTAACTCTTGCCCTTGCGTGTCTTAAATTTTACCCCTTTGTGTTTATTCTGTAAAGTCACATGGAATTTAAAGTCATTTCCTTTATTTTTGTTTAAGAAAAGCTTCACTTTTTTCTTTTTCTTATTTTTCTTGTTTCTTTTATCTCTTTAAAAAATTCATTTTTTAATTTCTTTTAAATTTCTTTTCAGTAATATTTACTCAGCCTACCTCCCTTTGCAAGGCAGTGGGCAGAATTCAGATATAGCCTTTGTCAAAGTAAAATATATCCTTTGCTTCTGTGTACTATTCTGTTGGGAAGATGAGAGCTACCCTAATGTGTGCAAACTAGAAGTCAACACATGGCCATATTTGTTAATTGACAAGAGTACAAGGGAGAGATTAATAGGAGCAAAGGTGAACTTTTAGGAGGACTATAGAGTGAATATAATCCAATTTAGTAATTCTTAGTGAAACCTTATATAGGCAAGATATTACAGCATTAATTCTTTAATTTCTTTAGGACAGGGCTTCTTTCCTGGAAGAACATAATCACAGAACAGGCCACATAGGCTATTGGAATGTTATTCAGTATTTTGGGAAGATACCAGAATTTATTCAGGCCGTTTTTTTCATTATCCTTTTGTCCCTCCACCCCCAACTTGGAAGAGGACCCTTCCGTGTTTTAATCGTGTCTGGGAGCCTACCTGCAGGTGCATGCGTGTACCCCCCCTTCCTCCCTGAAATATACACACCCTGTCTTTCTAGTGGTTATATCAACAATTCTGGAATTTTTTTAGTTGACTGTTGGCAATACTTAAAAAGTATTGTTGTAGATAGACTACTCTTTAGTAGACCCTTTAAAGAATCATTCATTTTTGCTGTGTTCATAAACTTTAATGGGTTGTTTATGGCACCACCTATTATTATTTACCATTAACTCCTTGAGGTGTCTCACACCACCCAAGGCTCCCCAAAGTGGTCCTAAAGCAGTTCTCAGCCTTAACTGCACCTTGAAGTCACCCAAAAGCTTTTAAAACAACCCATGCAACAAGTTGCATCCAGACCATTTAAATCCAAATCTCCAGGCGGAGGATCCAGGCATCAGTATCTTTTAAAGCCTCCCAGCAGATTTCATTAGGTAGCTGGGCCTGAGAAGCACCGCTACAAAGGTTGTGCATCAGGTATGGAGTTTGAGTCCTGGCCAAAGCTCCCAGACCTCAGGCAATCTGAATGGAAACCTGGAGCACTTGCGCTCTGCATTCTCCTGCTGTGAAGGTAGCGCCTGGGAATTTATAGGGAGTAGAAGATGAGCTGGCCTGGCTGTGAACGAGGTAGCTAGGAGGCTCATGGCTTCCATCCTCCTGCATTTTTGGGTTCTCAGTTTCCCAGTCGGTTAGCATTCCTATGTTTCCTAATGTCAGTTTATTTTCCATTTTACTGAACTTTGCCTTAGTTCCTTCTCCTGATAGCAATCACAGCTGGTCCAGGTGCTGATAAATGAAATTTCGAAGGCTTCAAACATCTCCAGGAATAAAAATTCTTCCCCTTTCCATATTGGACTCTTGCTCTGGGGTCTCTTTTCATGTGCTTCTGAATTCAGGGAATGAATTCAGTGTAATCCATCAATATTTGCTCAATTCTCTTTTTATTTGTAGGGGTTACAAGAGATGTGTTGCATATCAAAATGAGTCATGTTCTCAAGGAGCTTATAGTCTAGTTGTGGCTAGAGATGTGTGCACTTAAGGGAAAAAAAATCACAGCATGCTGGAGGTTGAAGGAACCTACTAAGTTTGGCAGGCATGCTTCTGGCACGTGCTTAAGAAGCAACTTCATTCTTACAGGCTGATGTACTGGAATATTCTTAGTTCCCTGTTTTCCTCTGAAGCTTAGTTATGAATTAGCTTTGGCATAGAGAACTCTGAGGTGTTCTGTCCTTTGGGAATTCAACATTCATGTCTCTTGCTTGCTTTATAACACACACACATACACACACACACACACACACACACATATATATGTTATACTTATATATATATACTTTATAAAGTAAATAGTATGCATGGTAATGCTGGCTTCCAGAATGTGTGTGAGAAGGCTCTAACTTTTACCGTGGATGTTCACCATGACTTGCTGATATTTGTACTTTGCAGAGCAGTTGCAAATGATATTTCAGTTATTCTTTATTCCTTTTCTTTTTTTTTGAGATGTTGGAGATAAGCCCAGCTGTTGAACGAGGCACAGATATGAAAGGTTAACTGGAAGTTTAACTGTAACTTCAGGACTTCAACTAAATTAAATTCCAAACAATCTGATAAAAATTATAGCCTTTCAGTACTGTGGAAGGTTAAAAAGTGAACACGTTGGAGTAGTGATTACATTTCACGTTTTGAAATAAACCTCAAATTATTAATGCTAGGAAATATCATTGAACATTACTTAACACTTGTAAACATCTGAAAGCATGCCAGATAATACAGATTAAATCTAGTGACAGATGTGGCTAATGATAGTATAAATGTCATTTTTTTTCTATCAGATAAACATGGCATACGTGTGTGCGTGTGTGTGTGTGTTCTTCAAAAGTGGAATGAGACTGCGTCTTGCAAGGAGTGGTAGAGGGGTAAGTTGGTCTTTTCTGAAACCTAGACCATCTATTGCAAATGACATTTTGTTGATTTTTTTTTTCAAAGTCTAAGTATATGACTAATATTTCGAGCATCTGAAAAAAATATTTGGAGCATTAAAGTCTGTGTCTAAGGCTGCAGTTTAAGATTCTGTGTCTGGCTCTAAGTGGTGGCTAAATGATGGCGGTTGGTGCTGCGGTTGAGGGGTGTGTTGTGTGATTCACGTGATTGTGGTTCCATGCCAGGCCAGGGTTTGTAGCTACGGTTTTGTAAGTTTGGCCTGGCTGTAGAGAGCCCCGCTAGGAAGAAGTGTACACAAGAAAGTGGTCCAGGTGCAGACAGATGACCTTAATGTTGCTAGAGTTATGGACAAAGTGGGGTGTGAATCTTTTCCACATTTCAAAGGAAAGTTTCAAAATAACAATTTCAATGAGATGAATCAGAATTCAGAAGTGTGTAGTAATCTCCTTTGAGAATTTGGTACCTATCTGATAGGACTGTAAAGGCATTTCAGAATGTCAATTAAATGGAAAAATATGCCTGGAATTGAATATAATTAAGAAATGTTGAAGTCTGGTGTCTACATATTCAGACACTGTATTAGATGGTTTAATTAGTGAACCAGGATTTGGATTTATTGACAGAAGGTCTCTTTCTCATGGCATGTTTCACTCATTAAAAGCTCATAATGTCTTGGATCTTTCTAGCTGTTGGAACTTGATCATTTGCCATTTTGTGCTTCTTGACTTCAGTGATGTGTGCTTTTTTTTTGACTTTGCAACTGATGAGGATAATTTTGCTTCTCTCATTGATGGCCATCCCCATGGAGTGAGCCCATGATATTTCCTAACATTATGAAGTATCACCAAAACATCAGGCAGGGCTTTGTAATCTCTGAAAAATAAGTATGGGGAAGTGAAATTCATGGTGGAATTTTTGCTCTAGTAGTTTAAAAGTAATTTGTGAGGTTAATTTCTTCTTTGTAACTGTCAGCCCTATATTGTATTTATCTGAAATCTGCTGCTCAGTGTCCTTTTCAGTTTTATGGTTGATGGGTTAGTGATGTAAATCCTTTTGACTCCAGATTGTTGCCATGGGAAAGTTTCCAGTCATATAAGAGAAATTCTTTTTTTTTTTTTTTAAGTTTTATTTACTTATTTATTTGTCAGAGAAAGAGAGAGAGAGAGAGAGAGAGCAAACGCACAAGCAGGGAGAAAAACAGGCAGAGGGAGAAGCAGGCTCCCGGCTGAGCAGGGAGCCCAATGTGGGACTCAATCCAGGACCCTGGGATCATGACCTGAGCCGAAGGTAGACCAACTGAGCCACCCAGGCATCCGGAGACTGAGAAATACTTTTCTTTTTAAATATCCTTGTTGCGGCATAGATTTCTTTTTGAACTGCGTTTGATGGTTATAAATGCTCGAAAGTGCCACAATTAGTAAAGAAATAAATTGGGAATTTTGACAAGTGAAGATGCGAGAAGCACGGCTCACCAAATCCTTGAGGATTTGTCATCACTTGTTTACAATTTAAATTTTAGCTCTCTCTTGCAACGGTGTTAATGTAAACAGCTAGTTTTATAAGATTTCTTAATTCCTCATCTTCATAAGTATGTTTCTTGAGGAGCTGTCTAAAATAATCTACCATTCTATCTTTCCTGGAGACGTAGCAGATCATTCGAGCCTGGGTGAAGTAAGTACACATTATACTGTTAGTCTTTCCGAGGCCCTACGTTGGTTCTTCAAATCCATGCCGTTGTTGGCGAAAGTGTACTGAGTGCTCTAATGACCTTGGGCTGATTTTGCATGAAAACATATTAAACAAATGTGGTGCCTGACCCTTGAAAAGTTAGCTTTCTCGACTGCATGATGTTTACCTAGGTAGGTCCAGAAAAGGACAGAAGGCATGTGTGCCCTAAGAAAGATGACACAAGCAATCTTTTATTGAGTTGAAGTGACCTCATCTGCTTGGAAGTGCCTGGATTAACAATGAGACTCTTAATACCTCATTTACGTTCAGAGGACAGCTACTACTATGAAGGAATTATGCAATGCAGGCAATTGTTTGGGAAAAGTAAGGTGAAAACATATATAGCCAGATCAATTTCCTAGAGCTTCCTAAATTATCCAATAATTAGATAATCTTCTTTTACTTTGGAAGTGTGGAGTTCGTATGTGTAATTATTTATATGCGTCGCTTTATTCCCAAGTTTTATTCAGCAGTGCATAGTCTGTTTGATTTACACTCTGTATATTTCTGTTAAATAGGTAGGATTAGTAACATATTCTACTTTCTCTTCAAAGAGAGAGAGGGAGATACAGGTATTTTATGAGATATGCCATTTTCACACAGCTCATCAGTGGTTATTATAATAATCAAAGTGAATAAGCCTAGATTGCTCTTGTACAATAGATAACGTTTTTAAACATGAGCGTAAATCACATTTTTCAAAGCAAATCACATTTTAAATGCATTCAATTAGGGAAAACTCACTATTTAAGCAGATCCTGGGGCACATTCTTTTCTAAAGAATATTTTGTTTCTCCTTAATTTGTCTGTTTTTTAACTTTAAATTTTCGTATATCCGGTTTCTCAGAGAAAGACAAGATGGTACGCATCTGGGAAATATATTTTATTTTCAAATATGTGACGGTCTGAAAGTTAGAGCGCAACCTTTTCCTTCAGCACTGCTTTGAGGAGAAGCATCAGAGGGGAAGCGGGAGGGGCAAGTTGGAGTGGGACTGGAGTTAGGAGAGAAAAGTCCAGCTCATTTATGGAGTGGTTGCAGAAATGGGAAAGCTGAAGAGTTTCTGGGGCAGCGGGCTTAGGCCAGTCCTATCCAGAATCACACCTCTGACCATATCAGCTCTATGTGAAGATGCTGAATAAGGCTCTCTCCTGTTCCCAGACTTGGGGCCATCCAGAGAAGTGGACGTGATCGCTCAGAGCTTCTCACCTGTTGTAGGGCTCCTTCCTACTTTTTGCTCTCCGTAGTGGCTGCTGGCCCCTCTATATGTGTCCACCCTGCCCAACCCCTGTGGTCACTAGTTGGAGCCCTATGCCATCCTGCAGGTTTGCCTCAACCTTACCTCCTGCATTGCTTTTCCACATTGCTGCACTCACGTCCCCACTACAGTGCGTATTACTGTTGCAGCACCTAATATCATCTGCCTTGTACTTACCTGTGCTGGTGTCTCTTCCCCCCTAGAGACCATCGCTCCCAGGGCTCAGCAGCATTACAGTAACCCTTACTCCTCCACTCTTATCATTGCTGGATCTTAGCAGTGTTTAAATATTTAAAACGGAATGACCATATCTGTTGATGTTCAACTTGAATAGTGTATCATTGACCTTCACAGTGCAACATCCATGGCCAAATATTAAAACCTATCTCTGAGGTACTGGGGCTGCATTATGATTCTGATATTGGTGGGATATAGTGTATTTGAAGTCCACATTTTCTAGTCCAAGGAAAGATCCTCCGGGCATAGACACACCCAGGTTCTTGATTGGCTGACCTGTCAGAGCTGTGGCTCCTTGTAAGTTTTCAAGGAGTGTGGCGAATACACCAAAAAGGCATCGTAGACACACCCAAGTGTCTGGTTACCTTGGAGGTGCACCACTTTGCTTTCGAGGAGGTCCTGGTAGAGGAATTTGTACCTAAGGATACAGCCGCATAGAAATTAATGTTCACAGTCAAAGGTAAAATACACTGGAAGGTGGGAGCACACTTCAGTGCTGAGTTTTTTCTGTCTCCAGAAAGCAGAGAATACATATGTACCTAATGATGTTGTTATTACGAGGATCTTTGGAGTCTTTCTAATTTACATTTAAAAATCAAATCATTTGTAAACACGTGTGCCGTAACTGTTGTTACACTAGCGTATAATTAACACACCATCCCAGTGTATACTGAGGCATGGAGGTTCCCACGGGTACTGCTTACTCAGTTCTGACCTTTGTGGGCAAGAGAATCTTGCTTTAAAGCCTTGGATTTACAGTGTCAGGCACATAGTGTGTAAGAATGAATGTATGAGATTACCTGGCTGATAGTCATAGATTAGATTAAAATGTAAGTCTTGTAAAATTCCAAATTCCTACTTTTTTTTTCAATTATATTGCAATAAAGCATTATTTGAGGGGCAGGCTGGTAAAATCAGCATGTGAACAGGTGTGTGTGTTGGGAATGTCGTATTGCAAAAAATGCTCAATAACTTTCTTGAATGAATGGAAATTGGGAAAAGGCTGTGTCTGTCTTTTAGACACTTTGTCATTCTGTGAGCTTAACAAACAAAATCTCATTAACACCAAATCCATGGAAACATGAGAAGTGGGTAATGCTCTTAATTTCTTATTAAGTGATTTGTGTTTATTTGAAAATTGGCTTGAAGGTACACTGAACATAATTCATAATATTGGATTTAGATGGGTCTAGATACCTGAATCTTCTCTGTACGTAGAATGTGCTCTCACAGTTCAGTATTGGAATAGAGGGTGAGAAGAGTGATATCTTATTTCTGGAAGGATTTGCTGAAATGAGGAGACGATGAATTAGACTTTGGAGATCCTTTTCTTGTGCTCCTGTGTCTTTTAGGTTTGTGTGATTATTCCAGGCCTTTATTTCTCCAGTCACACTTCGTACGTGTCTACAAGCAGATGAGAGAGAGCGAGGGCACTTAGGGGCTGGTAGAGGCAAATGTGAATCCCGTTTTTTCCCTATTAACTCATGAGGCCTGCTGGGTAGCAGCAGGCATTACCAGACATTTAATTGTGTGCTAGGTAAGGCTGGCACAGCTCCAGCATCATGGTGGGGCAAGAATTACACTAATCAGCTGGGATATACTGCATATATTGATTAGAGTTGGATTTTGTTATGCAAAAAAAAAAATCCTTATAAATAGTGGGAAAGTAATTGAGAGTAATTAAAAAGGCAGAGAGTTAATTCACAGTTCTTTAGATGAAAAGGCATTTTGATCCTTTGCTTCCATGCAGATTTCCGGGCAGGCTGGAGCAGTCTGAGTGCTGAGTCTAAATGGTGTGATCGCTGTTACCACTGAACTGGAAAGAGAGTAAATGGGCAGGCTGCAGAGATGAATCACTGGTGACCAAGTTCCAGCAGTTTCTTCTTGGGGTTGCTCTTTGCTGCTGGAAGCCTTCTTTGTTTGGGTCTGGGGGCTTTTCATTTCTTTTTCTTGGCCTCACTAATAGCTTTTGGTTATTATTAATATCCCTGATGGGAACTGAATTGGGACCCCGGTGTCCTAATGAACGCTGGTGAGAGCATTAAACTACGCTGGAATTACCTGGGATACCAGCGTGTTTTGTCATTGCTCCTCCTTCTCCCAACTGAGAAGGCTCTGCAGCCATTCGCTGTCATGGAAAACACTTGTGTGAAATGACCTGGAATGGTGTATTTTCACACTCTTTTCTTGCCTCCTGAGCCCTTTCACTCGTAGATGGCGTCTGCCACAAAGTAGATGCTTAATGAGTATTTGCCAAATGGGTAAACGAATAAGATGTATAGGTTTTCAATGCTGGACTGATTTAGTATCTTTTTATTTTCTTACTTTTATTCATTTTTACTATTATTTATTTAAATTATTATTATTATTAATTTTAGAGAGAGAGAGCACGAGTGGGAGAGGCAAAGGAGAGGGAGAGGAGAATCTCAAGCAGACTCCACAGTGAGTGCTGAGTCTCACGGGGCTCGATCTCACAACCCTGAGATCATGATCTGAGCTGAAACCAAGAGTCAGACGCTGAACTGACTGCACCAACCAGGGGCCCCTGATTTCACATCTTTGAGAAATTGTAGGTGATGGCTGGTGGAGTTCCAAGCATCATTGTGACCTGAGATCCTACATAACCAGTAGGAAAGGGGGAATGGCGGGGGGAGAAGAAAATGACTCCGATTTGTTGAGCATCTACTGCATCCGGCTCTTTGTATATATACTTTGGTTCCAGCATCCACTGTATTCTAGGAGGTGGCTGTTAGCATCATTCTTTCTTTTTTTTTTTTAATTTTTTAAAGATTTTATTTATTTATTTGACAGAGAGAGAGAAGAAATAGGGGCAGTGTCAGGCAGAGTGAGAGGGAGAAGGCTCCCCCCTGAGCAGGGAGCCCAATGCAGGGCTCCATCCCAGGACCCTGGGATCTTGACCTGAGCTGAAGGCAGGTGNTGAACCGACTGAGCCACTCACGTGCTCCAGCATCATTATTTCATAGGTAGCAAAGATATGGCTAGAAGTTGAACCAAGGTCATGGACCTCAGTTGGCAGGACTGGGATTTGAATCCACAGCTCTTCTCTACAACCAGAACTTCTTAAATGTAGCCACACAAATCCTTGTACCAAGAGAGGAGGATGGTCTCATACTCTCAGAGCTTGGTGGTGCAGCGCAAAAATATTCCATGGTATCAGTCAGATTTCTTTGAGGGCTGAGTGTTTTTTCTAAAGCTTTATGTGACTTTTATAGTCTATTCATAATGTTTATTTAAACATGAAATAATATTTTAAATTACTTAGTGATCAGTATATTTCAATTTTCTCCCCAAAATTAAAATTGACCCACTGGGGTGGCACAGTCGGTTCAGCATCTGATTCTTGGCTTCAGCTCAGGTTGTGATCTCAGGGTCCTGGGATTGAGCCCCACGTCAGGCTCTGCCCTCAGCGTGGAGTCTGCTTGAGATTCTCTCTCCCCCTCTTCCTCTGCCCCTCCCGCTCATGCTGTCTTTCTCTCTAAAATAAACAAATAAAGCCTTTAAAAAAATAAGTAAAACCGACACATCTAAAAGTTGCCCCAACCATATCCTCTGGGACATCTTTAGAATTTCTGTGTAGAGAAAACCAGAGGTGGCAACTGGCTTGGAAGAGAGACTGGGGCACCTATTTTGAAGTTTTGTTTTCATAGCAAGTGTAATTTTTTTTACGGAGATTGTATGCTTATTTGTCATGGCCTGACCTGTTAGAGATGGGGAAGGTCCGGTGCAAACTCTGCATGATTTTGTCCTGTTTATTCAGACGCTTTGAGGACCATTGATGTAACTGCTGTTAATCCAAGTTTGAGAAGTGGGCACAGAGCCGTACTGCCCCGCATCCTTTGGATAATCATAAGGACAATGACAAATACCTGCACAGGTTAACAGCGACGGGCTGTTTTATTATCCCAGTTTTACTGTGTGGATAATCAAATTTATGGGAGAAACTTGAAAAAAAGAAAATGTGGATAAAGAATCCTAAAAAACAGAACACTCCCAAACTTCCTGCTGGTCAGTAGGCATTGAATTGATAGAATTGATAGACTTTTGAAAAGAAATTAGTGTCAGTATTAGTAATAGTAACTTGGGTTTGTTTATTACAATTTCTTTATATGTCTTTATATTTGTTAATAACAACTAATAGTGATAAGAGGTTTGCATATATTTTCTCATTTATCCCCCAACAACTCTCTGAGGCAAGTACTATTATTATCTCTACTTTCCAGATGAAGAAATTGAGGCACAAAGCTGGTAAGTGACTTGTCCAAGGTTACATGGTTCAGGAGGTGTCAGAGTCAGGATTCTAATTTGGCTTTGTCTGACTTTACAACCTGTGCTCCTTATGCCTCTGCTCACCCAACAGCTATTTCTCTCCTTTAGTGGAGGCCTGAGTTCCTGGCCTGTCCCCAGCC